>NC_081335.1:8840448-8936465 GCF_022539665.2 Daphnia carinata | reverse complement strand
AATCCCAGAATATTAAACTGATTTTTGGAATTCGGTGGGAAATCAATGCTTGCATTGATCCTGTCACGGGTTGACCCGGTATTGCAGTACCTCCGGGATCGGCTCACCCTTTAAAAGGGATATCTCTATGAATGAAATAAATGTATATCTGCTCATCTTTATCACGCATCATCTTGTTGGAACTAATGATGTAACACCAATGTCTGTATATTTACATCTCATACATATTTGTCATCCCCAGTATGTCAATATTGCATCTGCAATCATGTGGCTGCTGTAGTGTTATGGTGTACCTCTTTTAGTAAGTGTCAAACATGGTTAACTAATTGCAGCCCAACGAGTTATGTTCATCTAAAAAGGACAAACTGCCTTTCAGTTCTAACTGTTAAAGTTGTCTCGATTTGAATTGATTGTTCGGTAATCTGTCATGAAACATTTGTCTTACTGAATCTGTCGTTTACATCAGTTGAGCGTCTAACGAGGGTTAAACAGTGCCGTTCGCCGTCTGCTGTTGGGCGCAGAAATTTTTCGTCAAATGGAAGCATTTTTCTTCTCACCTAAGAATGGCTGTAGATTTCCTATTATTTCAACAAGAGCTTTATGGAATCGACTATGCTCAGTGGGATCTTTCGATTCTTTGCGCCATTCTATACGCAATGGCTCTTTGTTAAGCTCTTTGGTTTAGTGTGCTTCGTCAGTATTGTTTGGGTACCAAAAAACTATGAGTTATCGTCAAGTATTCACTAAACTCATACTTACCTGGCTCAGAGGCAACCATGATCACCAAGGTGGTTCCTCCAGGGTGAGGCCCTACCATTGCACTTCGGATGGGCTGACCCTTGCGATTAATCCAAATGCGATTAACTCGGGAGTACAATTTTTGGTAGTGGGGGGCTGCGTTCGCGCTGTCCCCTGGTTAACAGAACATATAATATCAAGTGTACCATACATCACGGGATCCTGTTCATTAGGCAGATTTGTCATAAGGTATGTCATTTGATTTAATAATGTTTTATTTCTTTAAGTATAGAAATCGTCAAGGAAAATTCTAACATTTAGTTGATCATGCACAATTACGAAGTGTTTTTTTATGTAGTAAACGAGGCCCAAGCGCTAAGCTAGAGGATTTTTAAGGTGACTGCAACTACACAATTTGCAACGAAACAGACGTTGTTACCTTTACGGTCGTCCGTGCCAACGGCCATACCACGCTGAACGCACCGGGTCTCGTCGGCTCCCCGAAGTCTAAGCAGCGTCGGGTCTCGTTAGTACCTGGATGGGTGACCGCTTGGGAATACGAGATGCTGTTGGCATTGGTTTTTTGAGAATTTATTAATTTTTTTGTTTCCACCAATACAATTTGTTGATGAACCATAAACTTGATCGTGTGGAGCATTTTACAGATGCCAAATAATTTGAATTTCGCCGTGATCGTCTAGTGGTTAGGACCCTACGTTGTGGGGAAACGATAATTCCGTAGTAACCCAGGTTCGAATCCTGGTCACGGCAATTAGTAGTTTGAAGGTAAAACACTATTTCATAGTAATTGGAAATGTTTCGATCGGTATTAATGTGAATTTTATCGATTTTATTGTCAAGTTAACGGGGACGGGTTCAGTGGAATTGTACTCCAAATTGAATCAATTCCTGCACGTTCATTTGATTTGGCGAAATGCACCGTAATATGCACACTTTAAATGAATTTTACCAGTCCATGGCGTGGTGTGGTCATAGGTGGAATATTTGTAAAGTGAACTATTATCTTTGTAGGTATGTGAATGTAAAAATGAGGGCAGCGAACTGTTAGATTTCAATGAAAAGCAGCACCTCTCTTGGTTTTCTTGATATCAACGTCCGTGCAGAATTGGCGAGAGAAAGGTTCAAGTAGTAGAGCCCTCTCATGTACAATTTAGCTTTGCGCAGTGGCAATATCATAACCAATGAGGGTTTCCCGAGGTGTGATTATTGCTAGTTGAAAACTTTAACCAATACCCCGCCACGATTGAGTGAAATATTCTCGGTCGTCGGCAATTTTTGATAGCTCCTCCAGGAGCAGATTCCCTTAATGAACGTTAACATAGTTTTCCGTTAGTGATGGGCATTGTCTGCTAGGTTCTAGCATTTAGCAAGCGATTAGTTACTCGTTCCCATGGATATCGAAGGCCGAAAAACTTGTAGAATTACTGAACGAATCGCACTTTGTTCAACTAAGCGAAAGAGTTCAATACAAAGGTTTAAGAACTAGCAGAAGACTTGTCCTTCGTTTTCTTACCCAATTCAGCTTACCGATTTCGTTTGCCCTAGACTGCGTTTATGTTTCATCTAACCAGAATTAATTTAGTGCACAATCTAACGAAAAAATGATGTTTACATGAGCTTTACACAGCATCGTCTGTTTTACTCACTGTCTCAAATCTAACAGAAACCAGCAGTTGCTTTATGGTTGAATTTTTTGGGTTTACCATTGTTACTTTACCAAGTGGTTTGAAGTTGTGAAATGAATAAATACCAACTACTTTCAGTTGATATTCACTCTGGTTTCTAATCAATACCCGGATAAATCTTTCGCCTTTTACTAAAGATTTCCGTGGTTAGGAGCACTGATGAGTCTATATGACTTATTTTTCGATCGCCTGGTCTTTAGACTGGGCACCCCAATAAAACACAAATAAATTCTTGTACGTAACCTAGGGAGTAGCTTGGGTGCAAATTTCGGATGAAAATCGATAAAAGAATATTGAGGTGTCTAATTGCAAACGCGGCCGAGGGCGCGAAGCGCCCGATGGCCGCAAATTCACGTAAATGTAAAGTGAAGCACGGTACTATCCACAATAGCAATTGAAAACGCGGCCGAGGGCGCGAAGCGCCCGATGGCCGCAAATTCAAACATTCTACCATTTCAAATCGAACTCACATTCACACAATTCGCTGTTCCATCCGAAGAAGTGAATTGAAAGCGAAAAACTTCAAAAAAAAAAAAAAAGAAAAGAAAACTTCAAACGCCATTCAATATCTAGGATTCAGATTATTATTCCGCATGAGCTTTGCACATATATAACACTTTTCAAAAGTGCGGGGGGTCACTGCCGTTGTAGTATTTCACATCTGAAGTTCAAAGAAACACATAGAAATAACAATTTTCCTAATCGAAAAAAAAAAAAAAAAGGAAGGAAAATGAAAGAGGTTTGACTGTTTCGCCGAGGCTAATCCATGTCGCACATTCACGGGCGCGATCCTACTACTGCCCGACACGGGAACTTTTGGCTGCTAAGTTTCCCTCCTGGCCCGTTTCGCTCCTCCTTAGCTAACCTGCACCCATCAAACTCCTCCGATGGGTCCATGTTGATGACGAGCTTAGTGCGGACGCTCGATCAACATGCACGATCACGAAGTAGGGCTCCTCGTCTCAAGTCATCCACACTATCAAGCCTCCCAGAAGCAGGATTACAGATGCGTGCCACACATCCAGCTGGAGTATGTGTGTTCAGCTATCGAATGTATTTCTGCAAATGAGCACGATGAAAGTAACTGGATGCCCTTCAAGAGACTACTACGTTTAATTTCCGTAGTGGTATAAATATCGTCGTTGTTTTGCCATCGGGTTGATAGTGGTAAATGAACAAAACGCAAAGTGTCGCTGTGTAGCGCTTTTTGACAAGATTCACTTCTAGAATGAGCTCGTTAACTAGCAAAACCGCGGCAACTTTCGTATAGATACGTTAATGCTGTTTCATTTTGCATAATCTATTTATTCTTTAGCAACTGAATTCAACATTAAGATCATACTTCACAGGATCATTTCTGTAGTATATCTTGACTTGTTTCCCACCAGAAACATTCCTCCATTCAACCCGCGATGACGAGTAATGACGCTGGCTTCTGAGAGTGAAACAGGTTTCGGGTGTAACTACTTCTGTGGTTCCTGCTCGTAGCTATTGAGGACCGTTTCCGATGTTCCCTTGTGGTACACTGGAAGGGAACTAGCGTTTTCAGAGCGGTATTTAAACAACCCAAAAAGAAATGAATTTACTGGCATACGTAAACCCGTCGAACTCCATTACATCATAATCGATGTCGAAATTGCTAATGCACCCATGTTTAGATTTCAGTAATGAAACCTTGGGCACTTTTAATGAGAATTTTACACATTCGGGGGCATAGTATTTAGATGGGTGTCGTCCATTATTGGGTTCATGTAACATTGTTTAATGCTGTTAGGTTTTCTGTCTGTGTAACTTTAATTTAGTTGTAAATATTGCCGCGTTTCGTCTACCGTGGATTTGAGCTACGTACAAAACGTTTTACCAAGTTTCTAACTAACACCTTCCTCTGTCTGTTTAATAGGCAGTTTAAAGTCTGCAGTACTCTCTACTAGGTGGAGTTCATCGAGTTAAATTCAGGGTGCTTTGCATTCAACAGCTTCCCAAATAACTTAATATTTGAACGACTCATCCTAATATAGCATTCCTATCAAAATAGAAGATAAAAACTTATGAGTTGTATTGGCTTTTAGCAGTGCCAGGTGGTGCTCTAGCAACAACCTGTTTTATTGATGAATTTCATTGTTTTTGGATAGGGGTTTGCTTTTTTTGTACATCAGTCAGATTTTCGAGAACAGCATAGCATATAATACCCAGTAACTTGAATCTCAGTTATCGCTTCTCGGCCTTTTGGCTAAGATCAAAGTGTAGTATCTGTTCTTATCAGCTTAATATCTGATACGGGTTCAAATGGACCCCAGAATATTAAACTGATTTTTGGAATTCGGTGGGAAATCAATGCTTGCATTGATCCTGTCACGGGTTGACCCGGTATTGCAGTACCTCCGGGATCGGCTCACCCTTTAAAAGGGATATCTCTATGAATGAAATAAATGTATATCTGCTCATCTTTATCACGCATCATCTTGTTGGAACTAATGATGTAACACCAATGTCTGTATATTTACATCTCATACATATTTGTCATCCCCAGTATGTCAATATTGCATCTGCAATCATGTGGCTGCTGTAGTGTTATGGTGTACCTCTTTTAGTAAGTGTCAAACATGGTTAACTAATTGCAGCCCAACGAGTTATGTTCATCTAAAAAGGACAAACTGCCTTTCAGTTCTAACTGTTAAAGTTGTCTCGATTTGAATTGATTGTTCGGTAATCTGTCATGAAACATTTGTCTTACTGAATCTGTCGTTTACATCAGTTGAGCGTCTAACGAGGGTTAAACAGTGCCGTTCGCCGTCTGCTGTTGGGCGCAGAAATTTTTCGTCAAATGGAAGCATTTTTCTTCTCACCTAAGAATGGCTGTAGATTTCCTATTATTTCAACAAGAGCTTTATGGAATCGACTATGCTCAGTGGGATCTTTCGATTCTTTGCGCCATTCTATACGCAATGGCTCTTTGTTAAGCTCTTTGGTTTAGTGTGCTTCGTCAGTATTGTTTGGGTACCAAAAAACTATGAGTTATCGTCAAGTATTCACTAAACTCATACTTACCTGGCTCAGAGGCAACCATGATCACCAAGGTGGTTCCTCCAGGGCGAGGCCTTTCCATTGCACTAAGGATGGGCTGACCCTTGCGATTAATCCAAATGTGATTAACTCGGGAGTACAATTTTTGGTAGTGGGGGACTGCGTTCGCGCCGTCCCCTGAGAAGCAGAACATATAATATCAAGTGTACCATACATCACGGGATCCTGTTCATTAGGCAGATTTGTCAGCTAAGGTATGTCATTTGATTTAATAATGTTTTATTTCTTTAAGTATAGAAATCGTCAAGGAAAATTCTAACATTTAGTTGATCATGCACAATTACGAAGTGTTTTTTTATGTAGTAAACGAGGCCCAAGCGCTAAGCTAGAGGATTTTTAAGGTGACTGCAACTACACAATTTGCAACGAAACAGACGTTGTTACCTTTACGGTCGAAAGTGTCAACGGCCATACCACGTAGAACTCACCCGGTCTCGTCAGCTCCCGGACGTGTTTTTGACAGCTCCCAAAAATATCACAAACTTGAAAAATTTTCCAGCTAGTTTTCTCATTTCATAGTTTCTATCTATTTATCTAATTCTATTTTTCATATTTCGGTTAGTTTTTGTTTGAATAATATTATTTTCACTTCAAAAGTGAAAATAGTATTATACTTAGTTAGAATAAATTCTTCTCTTCTTCATTTGTTAGTCAATTTTCTCAGTTTTTGCATAATTTTTTTTTTCTCAATTAGTTTTTTTTTCATATCTTTGCATTCTGTTTTCTCTTTTTCTCAGTTAATATTCTTTGCTCTGTTACAATCTTGCAATCTTCTGTACTGAACCTATTTATATCAATCTTTACCTCATCTTCACTCATTCCTACTAGTCTTCAACATATTTCATATTTATATTTCCTTCTAAGTGCACACACAAAAAAACATTAAAAACAAAAAAAAAATATATATTCATCTTCACCTTAGCACATAATAGTAGCACCCTATTTGTAGAATGGAAATAAAGAGAGAAAGAACAAAAAATTCAACCATAAAGCAACTGCTGGTTTCTGTTAGATTTGAGACAGTGAGTAAAACAGACGATGCTGTGTAAAGCTCATGTAAACATCATTTTTTCGTTAGATTGTGCACTAAATTAATTCTGGTTAGATGAAACATAAACGCAGTCTAG
Organism: Daphnia carinata; assembly: GCF_022539665.2. Classification (NCBI taxonomy): domain Eukaryota; kingdom Metazoa; phylum Arthropoda; class Branchiopoda; order Diplostraca; family Daphniidae; genus Daphnia; species Daphnia carinata. Next base: position 8,929,810 of record NC_081335.1, on the reverse strand, counting down.
GGCAAACGAAATCGGTAAGCTGAATTGGGTAAGAAAACGAAGGACAAGTCTTCTGCTAGTTCTTAAACCTTTGTATTGAACTCTTTCGCTTAGTTGAACAAAGTGCGATTCGTTCAGTAATTCTACAAGTTTTTCGGCCTTCGATATCCATGGGAACGAGTAACTAATCGCTTGCTAAATGCTAGAACCTAGCAGACAATGCCCATCACTAACGGAAAACTATGTTAACGTTCATTAAGGGAATAGCCCTCTGAGGAGCTATCAAAAATTGCCGACGACGAAGATTATTTCACTCCATCGTGGCGGGGTATTGGTTAAAGTTTTCAACTAGCAATAATCACATCTCGGTAGACCCTCATTGATTATGATATTGCCACTGCGCAAAGCTAACCTGTACATGAGAGGGCTCTACTACTTGAACCTTTCTCTCGCCAATTCTGCACGGACGTTGATATCAAGAAAACCAAGAGAGGTGCTGCTTTTCATTGAAATCTAACAGTTCGCTGCCCTCATTTTTACATTCACATACCTACAAAGATAATAGTTCACTTTACAAATATTCCACCTATGACCACACCACGCCATGGACTGGTAAAATTCATTTAAAGTGTGCATATTACGGTGCATTTCGCCAAATCAAATGAACGTGCAGGAATTGATTCAATTTGGAGTACAATTCCACTGAACCCGTCCCCGTTAACTTGACAATAAAATCGATAAAATTCACATTAATACCGATCGAAACATTTCCAATTACTATGAAATAGTGTTTTACCTTCAAACTTCAGAATGCCGTGACCAGGATTCGAACCTGGGTTACTACGGATTATCGTTTCCCCACAACGTAGGGTCCTAACCACTAGACGATCACGGCCAAATTCAAATTATTTGGCATCTGTAAAATGCTCCACACGATCAAGTTTATGGTTCATCAACAAATTGTATTGGTGGAAACAAAAAAATTACTTAATGAAAGAAAAAGCAATGCCAACAGCATCCCGTATTCCCAAGCGGTCACCCATCTTTATTTTTTTTTTTTTTTTTTTTGTAAAATAACCTTTTATTCACAATTAATGCTCATGGTAGTGCAGTATTAACCCCCAAACGCCACAAAAATTTTAGATTCAAAAAAAAAAAAAAAAAAAAAAAAAAAAACAAAAATAACAAAAGAAAAAGTGCAGACGATGTTAGGGAACAGAGATAAAATAAAAAAATTGGCAATGTCGGGATAGAATCTAAACAAACAAACAAAAACAAACAAACAAATGCAAATAATTTTGATTTTGTGGGCTAATTACAAAAAAAAAACAAACAAAAATAAACAAATGTGAACAATATGGAACATCGAAAATTTATACAAGAACCACAAAACAACAATATAAACATAATAATTATAATAACGAACAAGGAACTCAAGGTATTTTCTGGGGAGCATTAAGGGTTTTCCATAAGCTCTCTACTTCTTCTTGACGAGGTGTGCGGTGGTGAAGTCTTGATTTCCAGGTGATGAAGATGTAAGCAGCCAGAAGAGTAAATGCTAGCCGGAGATTACCTATTGGCCCAAAATGGCCACGAATCAAGTCTTCATTTGACGACCTGCAGCCCATTTGACGCAAAGTTCCCTCCAACCAGCTCCAAACGATGAGGCGTGCAGGACATTGGAACGTCAGATGCTCATCGGTTTCTGGATGTTGAAGGCAGATAGGGCATGTAGCATCCTTGGTGGGATCTAACCGATGGCATCTGGTCCTGGTAGGGAGAAGTCGCTGGTTGAAGAGGAACATGGTCTCTCGGATGTTGCTTGGCAGGGCTGCAGTCTCCTTCCAGATTCGTGGCCAATCCAGGTGAGGCCTTAGGATCTCCAGCTTTCCCTGAGTGATTACCTCCAGGATCCAATGGTTATATGTTTTCCTGTGAACCATTGGATTCCCCTGCACCAGGATGGAAGCGGCGAACAGTTGTTTAATCTGATGCAGGGGTTCCTGAAGGTAGTTGGGCCTCTTCATGACTGCTACAGGTGCGGTGTTGTTCTTGTAGATGGGAAGTAAGGTGCGGAGAGGGAAGGACATCCAATAACGAAGTAGAGAGCTTTCTGGACTACTGGGGCCTACAAGGATTCTATACGTGGGACAGAGGAAAAGTGAACGGTAAAAGAGGTGTGTGTTGACCATTCCCAGTCCCCCTTGGCTCACAGAACGATATATTACAGTTTTGTTCGGCCTTTCTACTTTTCCCATCCATAGGAATTTCATAACAGCCTTTAAAATCTGGTCAGACATATTTTGATTACATGGTAATACCTGTGCAATAAACACAGTTCCGGAGAGAGCCTTCGACTTGAGAAAAATTACTCTCTGGTAGAGATTGAAACGTCGACAGGCATTCTCTCGCAGGATACCATTTAGAGAGCCGAATGCATCACTCCAAACCCTATTAGCTGTCTCAACTATGGAATGGGAGAACTTAATTCCTAAGAGGGACAATGTTGGTGCTGATACAAGCCACTCAAGAGGCCAAGTGGACCTAGAGCTCCAATTCCCAAGTCCAAGGGCTTTCGTTTTCTCTTTATTCATCCTTGCCTTTGTCCACTGACAGAACAAGTCAATGACTTGTCCTGCCCTGGTAAAATCTTCGTCACAAGAAATGAAAATGGTGACGTCATCAACAAAGGCTCTGACAGTGAGTTTTTCATTAAATAATGATATGCCCTTGAGAACATGAGATAAACGCACTAGCAAAGGCTCAATGTATAGTACAAAAAGATGGACAGATAGGGGGCATCCCTGGCGAATCGATTGAATGTCAGAAATCACCCCAGCCACCTCCGATCCGTTGAGGATTGACATTCCTGTTACAGAGTACATCGTCTGCAACCAACGGACGAAAGTGGTGGGATAGCCCATGACATCCAGAATTCTCCAGAGGACTTCCCTGTTAACCAGGTCGTAGGCCTTTTCAAAGTCGACTCCAACAATGGCAGCGCCCATACCCCGAATCGGAAAGTTGGAAGAGTCATGGCATCCCCGGTCATCAACGTATTGAATGACATCTCTGTAAAGTACTAAATTATCGAAAATCAATCTACCAGGTACCCCACCTTTTTGGTGAGGCCCTATGGTAGATGACAGTGTCTGCTTCAAACGTCTCGCTAAGACAGATGCCATGACTTTGTAGTCACAGTTCAAGAGAGAAATTGGCCGAAAATTAGAAACCCCGCAAAGTCCAGACGACTTGGGTATTAGCCTAATCGCCGCTTGTCCCTGCGAAGACGTCAGAGTTTCCCTTTCCAGGATATGATTAAACATAGCCAAGAAATGGGGTGCGATCTCGTCCCAATATTCTACGTAAAACTCGTAAGGAATGCCATCGGTGCCAGGGGACTTGTTTGATTTCATGGCTGTCAGGGCAGATCGAATCTCAAAAAGGGAAATTGGTGCTGTCAGGTTTGGGTTTGGTTTCAAGCAATCTCTTACTCCCTCTAAAAAATCATTCCCTGCCAGTATGTCAGGAGAAGGTTGGTTTTTAAAAATTTTAGTAAAATGGGAAACAATTTCTGCGGAAATGTCCTCTTTGGTCGATAAGCAAGTGCCATTTTGGGCAATGATCTTATCAATGCGACATTTGCGGTAGTTAATTCTAGCTCTATTAACATGGAAGATATTAGCTTCCTCGACTTCTTCGCCCTCAAAGCAGCGGGAACGAATCCCATACCCTTTGAGTGTGCTCTCCTCCCAAGACTTTGAGAATTTCCTCAACTGGTGAAAGGCAACCCAATCAAAGGTATCTGCTTCGGCCATCTCCTGAATGCAAGTCTGGTAGAAAAACTTGGTTTCTCTAACCATTCGAGCTCTTTGCCTAGAGAATAATCTACCGAAATGCGCTTGATACCCGGTTTCAGGACACTCTCCCACCAATTTGCTACATTGCTTTCCCTAAGAGGATGATTGGCAGATTCCCGAATAAAGTTAATGACATATTTCTGAAAACCTTCTTCTGACAGTATGGAAGTATTTAACTTCCACAACCCAGCAGGAGATCTAGTACGATGCGGGAGATCGAGATTGCAAGTAAAAGTAGATTGTACTGACTGATGATCACTAATCGATAAAGATTGCAAACAAATATTTAAAAATTTGTCTGCAAAGGATCGACTAGCATATATCCTATCAAGCCTAGAAGAACCGGTAGGGTAGTGAAAGGTATGACCAGGTTCGTTATAATTTAGCTTTTTCCAGATGTCTACTAGATCAAGACCAGTAACCATCTCTTTCAAAGCATAGCTGACGACATTAGGTGAGATAGGGAGAGACTGGGTTGTTGCCTTATCTTGGATGTCGTCAACGCAGTTAAAATCGCCTATCAACACGAAGGGCAGTCGAGTAGTAAGTGTGTAGGCAGGGACGGTTTGTCGAAAGAAATTGTTTCTCTCAGTCTTAACGTGACTACCTGACGGGGCATAGATGTTAATGAACGTGAAACATTTCACGTCAATAGAAATTAGCCTTCCGTCAGGTTCTAGCAGTAAACGAGAATAGTTCAGACCATGTCTAATAAGAATGGCTGTTCCATTTTTGTTGGGACCGACATTTGCCAACAAATGGTAGCGGCTTTCAATAATTGGGCAAGTATGAAATGCTACCTCTTGAAGTCCCACAATATCTAAGTTTCCGTCCCTGCAAAAGTTAAAAAGAATTTGACGCCGCTCGACTGACTTAATTCCTCCGATGTTGATAGATGCGATTTTTAAGTTTGTAGTCATTTGGTGGGTTTCTTGGGTTGGGTAACGGGTAAGGTCGGTTTAGGGTTCTGGTTGGGTAAGGTGGGTTTAAATCTTTTGTTTCGGTTTGCAGGTGGGACTTTAACGTGGTCTGGTGTTTTGTCGGTTTCCATGGTCTCAATGTCCCCCATGTCGGGTTCGATCGAGTCCATGGAAACAATCATAGGTTCAGAGGTGCCGGGTTGGGTCTCGGGTATTATGGTTTGGAGTGGAATGGTCTTTGGTAAGGGATTGTCGGTGGGTTGAACTAGTGGGGCTGGAGAGGATGGGGTTTCAAGGTGGGGAGCCCCTTCTGAGAGTGGGTCTTGCAACCCACACTCGAGAAGGGCTTTGGAAACTATGGGGTCTTCAACTAAAGGAATAGTGACGGGGATTACGGTAATTGTCTTTGTCTTTTTGGTGGCTTTTTCTAATGGTTTTTGGGCAATGGTAGGTTCCTTGTTCCGTCGTAAGGTTGGGCAGTTGTAGCTAAAATGGGTTTCCTCGTCACAAAGTCTGCAAGTGGGTTTCTGTCCATCATACTTAACCGTGGCACGATAACTGCCAATAGTTAAGTATGATGGAATATTTTTAGTCAGTGTCATACGTGCAATCATCCAAGTGGCAAGGACAGGGTATAAAACTTCGTCCTCTACCACTCGATAGCGTTCCCACCGAGCTTCTATTACTGTTCCAAATTCTTTTAGACGGGTTTGGACTACTCCCAAATCTAGATTCTGTGGAATTCCTGCAATCCGAACAAATTTCTCCTGAATATTACTATCCCTGATAACTATTGAAACTTCTTTCCCCTCCAATTCTGTCCTGACGATGCCACTGTGTTGGGACACAAAATTTGAGGTGTATACCTCTGACGTAAACGTAAGCCTAGCAACCTGATTTCTCGTATCTAGCACAGCAACTAGGCCTAAGAGATCCTGCGGCTCAACTTTCAAACTACGTACGAAGCCATGCACCGCACGCATACTCAATCTCGGGCTTTGAAACCCGAAATCCACATCTACGCTATTGAGCCACTTGGCAGCCATTGTCCCTCAGACAATGAAAAACTAAGTGGCCAAAGTGGAGGGGAAGATCCCCACACACGAAACAAGACACAAAATATGTAAAAAGGGGAAAAACACGCAAAAAAAAAAACAAACGACAATAATACTTTTAAACACAGAAACAAAAATAAGTGAAAGAGAGTTACATTGACTAAACTAGAAAAAAAAAATTTACAATTTACAGTTTAAGTGAAGTTGTTAATGTGGGGGCCTAACAGTGACGCACGTGTGGGGAATGTGAAGAACGAAATGGGAGCTGACGGCCGGGTTGGCTACCGGAAGGCCGACGTCAAATTGACGCCGCGCAGTTTACGTCGAACCACACCTTCTCGCCGGCTGCCGACGTAAGCGATTACCCAGCCGTCAAGGATTGAGAGAAGAGGAAAAGTTAGTAAGGAAGTGGGCCAAGATTGCCCGAAAAGGTTTCAGGTAATCAAAAAAGCAACACTTGGTCAAAAATCTATCAAGCTATATAACCGGGGTCCATTTGAACCCGTATCAGATATTAAGCTGATAAGAACAGATAATACACTTTGATCTTAGCCAAAAGGCCGAGAAGCGATAACTGAGATTCAAGTTACTGGGTATTATATGCTATGCTGTTCTCGAAAATCTGACTGATGTACAAAAAAAGCAAACCCCTATCCAAAAACAATGAAATTCATCAATAAAACAGGTTGTTGCTAGAGCACCACCTGGCACTGCTAAAAGCCAATACAACTCATAAGTTTTTATCTTCTATTTTGATAGGAATGCTATATTAGGATGAGTCGTTCAAATATTAAGTTATTTGGGAAGCTGTTGAATGCAAAGCACCCTGAATTTAACTCGATGAACTCCACCTAGTAGAGAGTACTGCAGACTTTAAACTGCCTATTAAACAGACAGAGGAAGGTGTTAGTTAGAAACTTGGTAAAACGTTTTGTACGTAGCTCAAATCCACGGTAGACGAAACGCGGCAATATTTACAACTAAATTAAAGTTACACAGACAGAAAACCTAACAGCATTAAACAATGTTACATGAACCCAATAATGGACGACACCCATCTAAATACTATGCCCCCGAATGTGTAAAATTCTCATTAAAAGTGCCCAAGGTTTCATTACTGAAATCTAAACATGGGTGCATTAGCAATTTCGACATCGATTATGATGTAATGGAGTTCGACGGGTTTACGTATGCCAGTAAATTCATTTCTTTTTGGGTTGTTTAAATACCGCTCTGAAAACGCTAGTTCCCTTCCAGTGTACCACAAGGGAACATCGGAAACGGTCCTCAATAGCTACGAGCAGGAACCACAGAAGTAGTTACACCCGAAACCTGTTTCACTCTCAGAAGCCAGCGTCATTACTCGTCATCGCGGGTTGAATGGAGGAATGTTTCTGGTGGGAAACAAGTCAAGATATACTACAGAAATGATCCTGTGAAGTATGATCTTAATGTTGAATTCAGTTGCTAAAGAATAAATAGATTATGCAAAATGAAACAGCATTAACGTATCTATACGAAAGTTGCCGCGGTTTTGCTAGTTAACGAGCTCATTCTAGAAGTGAATCTTGTCAAAAAGCGCTACACAGCGACACTTTGCGTTTTGTTCATTTACCACTATCAACCCGATGGCAAAACAACGACGATATTTATACCACTACGGAAATTAAACGTAGTAGTCTCTTGAAGGGCATCCAGTTACTTTCATCGTGCTCATTTGCAGAAATACATTCGATAGCTGAACACACATACTCCAGCTGGATGTGTGGCACGCATCTGTAATCCTGCTTCTGGGAGGCTTGATAGTGTGGATGACTTGAGACGAGGAGCCCTACTTCGTGATCGTGCATGTTGATCGAGCGTCCGCACTAAGCTCGTCATCAACATGGACCCATCGGAGGAGTTTGATGGGTGCAGGTTAGCTAAGGAGGAGCGAAACGGGCCAGGAGGGAAACTTAGCAGCCAAAAGTTCCCGTGTCGGGCAGTAGTAGGATCGCGCCCGTGAATGTGCGACATGGATTAGCCTCGGCGAAACAGTCAAACCTCTTTCATTTTCCTTCTTTTTTTTTTTCGATTAGGAAAATTGTTATTTCTATGTGTTTCTTTGAACTTCAGATGTGAAATACTACAACGGCAGTGACCCCCCGCACTTTTGAAAAGTGTTATATATGTGCAAAGCTCATGCGGAATAATAATCTGAATCCTAGATATTGAATGGCGTTTGAAGTTTTTTTTTTTTTTTTTTTTTTTTTTTTTTTGAAGTTTTTCGCTTTCAATTCACTTCTTCGGATGGAACAGCGAATTGTGTGAATGTGAGTTCGATTTGAAATGGTAGAATGTTTGAATTTGCGGCCATCGGGCGCTTCGCGCCCTCGGCCGCGTTTTCAATTGCTATTGTGGATAGTACCGTGCTTCACTTTACATTTACGTGAATTTGCGGCCATCGGGCGCTTCGCGCCCTCGGCCGCGTTTGCAATTAGACACCTCAATATTCTTTTATCGATTTTCATCCGAAATTTGCACCCAAGCTACTCCCTAGGTTACGTACAAGAATTTATTTGTGTTTTATTGGGGTGCCCAGTCTAAAGACCAGGCGATCGAAAAATAAGTCATATAGACTCATCAGTGCTCCTAACCACGGAAATCTTTAGTAAAAGGCGAAAGATTTATCCGGGTATTGATTAGAAACCAGAGTGAATATCAACTGAAAGTAGTTGGTATTTATTCATTTCACAACTTCAAACCACTTTGGTAAAGTAACAATGGTAAACCCAAAAAATTCAACCATAAAGCAACTGCTGGTTTCTGTTAGATTTGAGACAGTGAGTAAAACAGACGATGCTGTGTAAAGCTCATGTAAACATCATTTTTTCGTTAGATTGTGCACTAAATTAATTCTGGTTAGATGAAACATAAACGCAGTCTAGGGCAAACGAAATCGGTAAGCTGAATTGGGTAAGAAAACGAAGGACAAGTCTTCTGCTAGTTCTTAAACCTTTGTATTGAACTCTTTCGCTTAGTTGAACAAAGTGCGATTCGTTCAGTAATTCTACAAGTTTTTCGGCCTTCGATATCCATGGGAACGAGTAACTAATCGCTTGCTAAATGCTAGAACCTAGCAGACAATGCCCATCACTAACGGAAAACTATGTTAACGTTCATTAAGGGAATCTGCTCCTGGAGGAGCTATCAAAAATTGCCGACGACCGAGAATATTTCACTCAATCGTGGCGGGGTATTGGTTAAAGTTTTCAACTAGCAATAATCACACCTCGGGAAACCCTCATTGGTTATGATATTGCCACTGCGCAAAGCTAAATTGTACATGAGAGGGCTCTACTACTTGAACCTTTCTCTCGCCAATTCTGCACGGACGTTGATATCAAGAAAACCAAGAGAGGTGCTGCTTTTCATTGAAATCTAACAGTTCGCTGCCCTCATTTTTACATTCACATACCTACAAAGATAATAGTTCACTTTACAAATATTCCACCTATGACCACACCACGCCATGGACTGGTAAAATTCATTTAAAGTGTGCATATTACGGTGCATTTCGCCAAATCAAATGAACGTGCAGGAATTGATTCAATTTGGAGTACAATTCCACTGAACCCGTCCCCGTTAACTTGACAATAAAATCGATAAAATTCACATTAATACCGATCGAAACATTTCCAATTACTATGAAATAGTGTTTTACCTTCAAACTTCAGAATGCCGTGACCAGGATTCGAACCTGGGTTACTACGGATTATCGTTTCCCCACAACGTAGGGTCCTAACCACTAGACGATCACGGCCAAATTCAAATTATTTGGCATCTGTAAAATGCTCCACACGATCAAGTTTATGGTTCATCAACAAATTGTATTGGTGGAAACAAAAAAATTAATAAATTCTCAAAAAACCAATGCCAACAGCATCTCGTATTCCCAAGCGGTCACCCATCCAGGTACTAACGAGACCCGACGCTGCTTAGACTTCGGGGAGCCGACGAGACCCGGTGCGTTCAGCGTGGTATGGCCGTTGGCACGGACGACCGTAAAGGTAACAACGTCTGTTTCGTTGCAAATTGTGTAGTTGCAGTCACCTTAAAAATCCTCTAGCTTAGCGCTTGGGCCTCGTTTACTACATAAAAAAACACTTCGTAATTGTGCATGATCAACTAAATGTTAGAATTTTCCTTGACGATTTCTATACTTAAAGAAATAAAACATTATTAAATCAAATGACATACCTTAGCTGACAAATCTGCCTAATGAACAGGATCCCGTGATGTATGGTACACTTGATATTATATGTTCTGCTTCTCAGGGGACAGCGCGAACGCAGTCCCCCACTACCAAAAATTGTACTCCCGAGTTAATCGCATTTGGATTAATCGCAAGGGTCAGCCCATCCGCAGTGCAATGGTAGGGCCTCGCCCTGGAGGAACCACCTTGGTGATCATGGTTGCCTCTGAGCCAGGTAAGTATGATTTTAGTGAATACTTGACGATAACTCATAGTTTTTTGGTACCCAAACAATACTGACGAAGCACACTAAACCAAAGAGCTTAACAAAGAGCCATTGCGTATAGAATGGCGCAAAGAATCGAAAGATCCCACTGAGCATAGTCGATTCCATAAAGCTCTTGTTGAAATAATAGGAAATCTACAGCCATTCTTAGGTGAGAAGAAAAATGCTTCCATTTGACGAAAAATTTCTGCGCCCAACAGCAGACGGCGAACGGCACTGTTTAACCCTCGTTAGACGCTCAACTGATGTAAACGACAGATTCAGTAAGACAAATGTTTCATGACAGATTACCGAACAATCAATTCAAATCGAGACAACTTTAACAGTTAGAACTGAAAGGCAGTTTGTCCTTTTTAGATGAACATAACTCGTTGGGCTGCAATTAGTTAACCATGTTTGACACTTACTAAAAGAGGTACACCATAACACTACAGCAGCCACATGATTGCAGATGCAATATTGACATACTGGGGATGACAAATATGTATGAGATGTAAATATACAGACATTGGTGTTACATCATTAGTTCCAACAAGATGATGCGTGATAAAGATGAGCAGATATACATTTATTTCATTCATAGAGATATCCCTTTTAAAGGGTGAGCCGATCCCGGAGGTACTGCAATACCGGGTCAACCCGTGACAGGATCAATGCACAAATTGTTCCCGCCGATTTTCAAAAATCAGTTTAATATTCTGGGGTCCATTTGAACCCGTATCAGATATTAAGCTGATAAGAACAGATACTACACTTTGATCTTAGCCAAAAGGCCGAGAAGCGATAACTGTGGTGATAATTACTGGGTATTATATGCTATGCTGTTCTCGAAAATCTGACTGATGTACAAAAAAAGCAAACCCCTATCCAAAAACAATGAAATTCATCAATAAAACAGGTTGTTGCTAGAGCACCACCTGGCACTGCTAAAAGCCAATACAACTCATAAGTTTTTATCTTCTATTTTGATAGGAATGCTATATTAGGATGAGTCGTTCAAATATTAAGTGATTTGGGAAGCTGTTGAATGCAAAGCACCCTGAATTTAACTCGATGAACTCCACCTAGTAGAGAGTACTGCAGACTTTAAACTGCCTATTAAACAGACAGAGGAAGGTGTTAGTTAGAAACTTGGTAAAACGTTTTGTACGTAGCTCAAATCCACGGTAGACGAAACGCGGCAATATTTACAACTAAATTAAAGTTACACAGACAGAAAACCTAACAGCATTAAACAATGTTACATGAACCCAATAATGGACGACACCCATCTAAATACTATGCCCCCGAATGTGTAAAATTCTCATTAAAAGTGCCCAAGGTTTCATTACTGAAATCTAAACATGGGTGCATTAGCAATTTCGACATCGATTATGATGTAATGGAGTTCGACGGGTTTACGTATGCCAGTAAATTCATTTCTTTTTGGGTTGTTTAAATACCGCTCTGAAAACGCTAGTTCCCTTCCAGTGTACCACAAGGGAACATCGGAAACGGTCCTCAATAGCTACGAGCAGGAACCACAGAAGTAGTTACACCCGAAACCTGTTTCACTCTCAGAAGCCAGCGTCATTACTCGTCATCGCGGGTTGAATGGAGGAATGTTTCTGGTGGGAAACAAGTCAAGATATACTACAGAAATGATCCTGTGAAGTATGATCTTAATGTTGAATTCAGTTGCTAAAGAATAAATAGATTATGCAAAATGAAACAGCATTAACGTATCTATACGAAAGTTGCCGCGGTTTTGCTAGTTAACGAGCTCATTCTAGAAGTGAATCTTGTCAAAAAGCGCTACACAGCGACACTTTGCGTTTTGTTCATTTACCACTATCAACCCGATGGCAAAACAACGACGATATTTATACCACTACGGAAATTAAACGTAGTAGTCTCTTGAAGGGCATCCAGTTACTTTCATCGTGCTCATTTGCAGAAATACATTCGATAGCTGAACACACATACTCCAGCTGGATGTGTGGCACGCATCTGTAATCCTGCTTCTGGGAGGCTTGATAGTGTGGATGACTTGAGACGAGGAGCCCTACTTCGTGATCGTGCATGTTGATCGAGCGTCCGCACTAAGCTCGTCATCAACATGGACCCATCGGAGGAGTTTGATGGGTGCAGGTTAGCTAAGGAGGAGCGAAACGGGCCAGGAGGGAAACTTAGCAGCCAAAAGTTCCCGTGTCGGGCAGTAGTAGGATCGCGCCCGTGAATGTGCGACATGGATTAGCCTCGGCGAAACAGTCAAACCTCTTTCATTTTCCTCCCTTTTTTTTTTTCGATTAGGAAAATTGTTATTTCTATGTGTTTCTTTGAACTTCAGATGTGAAATACTACAACGGCAGTGACCCCCCGCACTTTTGAAAAGTGTTATATATGTGCAAAGCTCATGCGGAATAATAATCTGAATCCTAGATATTGAATGGCGTTTGAAGTTTTCTTTTTTTTTTTTTTTTTTTTTTTTTTTTTGAAGTTTTTCGCTTTCAATTCACTTCTTCGGATGGAACAGCGAATTGTGTGAATGTGAGTTCGATTTGAAATGGTAGAATGTTTGAATTTGCGGCCATCGGGCGCTTCGCGCCCTCGGCCGCGTTTTCAATTGCTATTGTGGATAGTACCGTGCTTCACTTTACATTTACGTGAATTTGCGGCCATCGGGCGCTTCGCGCCCTCGGCCGCGTTTGCAATTAGACACCTCAATATTCTTTTATCGATTTTCATCCGAAATTTGCACCCAAGCTACTCCCTAGGTTACGTACAAGAATTTATTTGTGTTTTATTGGGGTGCCCAGTCTAAAGACCAGGCGATCGAAAAATAAGTCATATAGACTCATCAGTGCTCCTAACCACGGAAATCTTTAGTAAAAGGCGAAAGATTTATCCGGGTATTGATTAGAAACCAGAGTGAATATCAACTGAAAGTAGTTGGTATTTATTCATTTCACAACTTCAAACCACTTTGGTAAAGTAACAATGGTAAACCCAAAAAATTCAACCATAAAGCAACTGCTGGTTTCTGTTAGATTTGAGACAGTGAGTAAAACAGACGATGCTGTGTAAAGCTCATGTAAACATCATTTTTTCGTTAGATTGTGCACTAAATTAATTCTGGTTAGATGAAACATAAACGCAGTCTAGGGCAAACGAAATCGGTAAGCTGAATTGGGTAAGAAAACGAAGGACAAGTCTTCTGCTAGTTCTTAAACCTTTGTATTGAACTCTTTCGCTTAGTTGAACAAAGTGCGATTCGTTCAGTAATTCTACAAGTTTTTCGGCCTTCGATATCCATGGGAACGAGTAACTAATCGCTTGCTAAATGCTAGAACCTAGCAGACAATGCCCATCACTAACGGAAAACTATGTTAACGTTCATTAAGGGAATCTGCTCCTGATGGAGCTAACAAAAATTGCCGACGACGAAGATTATTTCACTCCTTCGTGGCGGGGTATTGGTTAAAGTTTTCAACTAGCAATAATCACATCTCGGTAGACCCTCATTGATTATGATATTGCCACTGCGCAAAGCTAAATTGTACATGAGAGGGCTCTACTACTTGAACCTTTCTCTCGCCAATTCTGCACGGACGTTGATATCAAGAAAACCAAGAGAGGTGCTGCTTTTCATTGAAATCTAACAGTTCGCTGCCCTCATTTTTACATTCACATACCTACAAAGATAATAGTTCACTTTACAAATATTCCACCTATGACCACACCACGCCATGGACTGGTAAAATTCATTTAAAGTGTGCATATTACGGTGCATTTCGCCAAATCAAATGAACGTGCAGGAATTGATTCAATTTGGAGTACAATTCCACTGAACCCGTCCCCGTTAACTTGACAATAAAATCGATAAAATTCACATTAATACCGATCGAAACATTTCCAATTACTATGAAATAGTGTTTTACCTTCAAACTTCAGAATGCCGTGACCAGGATTCGAACCTGGGTTACTACGGATTATCGTTTCCCCACAACGTAGGGTCCTAACCACTAGACGATCACGGCCAAATTCAAATTATTTGGCATCTGTAAAATGCTCCACACGATCAAGTTTATGGTTCATCAACAAATTGTATTGGTGGAAACAAAAAAATTACTTAATGAAAGAAAAACCAATGCCAACAGCATCTCGTATTCCCAAGCGGTCACCCATCTTTTTTTTTTTTTTTTTTTTGTAAAATAACCTTTTATTCACAATTAATTTTCATGGCAAAGTAGCATTTTAAAAAAAAACAGGATGAAATACAAATAGAACAAAAACAAACAAAAAAACAAAAATACAAATAGAACAAAAACAAACAAAAAAACAAACAAACAAAGGGTTCTTGGATGCAGACGATGTAAGGGAGGAGAACAGAGATAAAATAAAAAAATTGGCAATGTCGGGATAGAATCTAAACAAAAAAACAAAAACAAACAAACAAATGCAAATAATTTTGATGTGGGATAATTACAAAAAAACAAAAATAAACAAATGTGAACAATTGGGAACATCAAAATCCATAGAATAACAACAAAACAACAATATAAACATAAACATAATAATTATAACTAAAAAAAGGATGTCAAGGTTTTTTCTGGGGAGCATTAAGGGTTTTCCATAAGCTCTCTACTTCTTCTTGACGAGGTGTGCGGTGGTGAAGTCTTGATTTCCAGGTGATGAAGATGTAAGCAGCCAGAAGAGTAAATGCTAGCCGGAGATTACCTATTGGCCCAAAATGGCCACGAATCAAGTCTTCATTTGACGACCTGCAGCCCATTTGACGCAAAGTTCCCTCCAACCAGCTCCAAACGATGAGGCGTGCAGGACATTGGAACGTCAGATGCTCATCGGTTTCTGGATGTTGAAGGCAGATAGGGCATGTAGCATCCTTGGTGGGATCTAACCGATGGCATCTGGTCCTGGTAGGGAGAAGTCGCTGGTTGAAGAGGAACATGGTCTCTCGGATGTTGCTTGGCAGGGCTGCAGTCTCCTTCCAGATTCGTGGCCAATCCAGGTGAGGCCTTAGGATCTCCAGCTTTCCCTGAGTGATTACCTCCAGGATCCAATGGTTATATGTTTTCCTGTGAACCATTGGATTCCCCTGCACCAGGATGGAAGCGGCGAACAGTTGTTTAATCTGATGCAGGGGTTCCTGAAGGTAGTTGGGCCTCTTCATGACTGCTACAGGTGCGGTGTTGTTCTTGTAGATGGGAAGTAAGGTGCGGAGAGGGAAGGACATCCAATAACGAAGTAGAGAGCTTTCTGGACTACTGGGGCCTACAAGGATTCTATACGTGGGACAGAGGAAAAGTGAACGGTAAAAGAGGTGTGTGTTGACCATTCCCAGTCCCCCTTGGCTCACAGAACGATATATTACAGTTTTGTTCGGCCTTTCTACTTTTCCCATCCATAGGAATTTCATAACAGCCTTTAAAATCTGGTCAGACATATTTTGATTACATGGTAATACCTGTGCAATAAACACAGTTCCGGAGAGAGCCTTCGACTTGAGAAAAATTACTCTCTGGTAGAGATTGAAACGTCGACAGGCATTCTCTCGCAGGATACCATTTAGAGAGCCGAATGCATCACTCCAAACCCTATTAGCTGTCTCAACTATGGAATGGGAGAACTTAATTCCTAAGAGGGACAATGTTGGTGCTGATACAAGCCACTCAAGAGGCCAAGTGGACCTAGAGCTCCAATTCCCAAGTCCAAGGGCTTTCGTTTTCTCTTTATTCATCCTTGCCTTTGTCCACTGACAGAACAAGTCAATGACTTGTCCTGCCCTGGTAAAATCTTCGTCACAAGAAATGAAAATGGTGACGTCATCAACAAAGGCTCTGACAGTGAGTTTTTCATTAAATAATGATATGCCCTTGAGAACATGAGATAAACGCACTAGCAAAGGCTCAATGTATAGTACAAAAAGATGGACAGATAGGGGGCATCCCTGGCGAATCGATTGAATGTCAGAAATCACCCCAGCCACCTCCGATCCGTTGAGGATTGACATTCCTGTTACAGAGTACATCGTCTGCAACCAACGGACGAAAGTGGTGGGATAGCCCATGACATCCAGAATTCTCCAGAGGACTTCCCTGTTAACCAGGTCGTAGGCCTTTTCAAAGTCGACTCCAACAATGGCAGCGCCCATACCCCGAATCGGAAAGTTGGAAGAGTCATGGCATCCCCGGTCATCAACGTATTGAATGACATCTCTGTAAAGTACTAAATTATCGAAAATCAATCTACCAGGTACCCCACCTTTTTGGTGAGGCCCTATGGTAGATGACAGTGTCTGCTTCAAACGTCTCGCTAAGACAGATGCCATGACTTTGTAGTCACAGTTCAAGAGAGAAATTGGCCGAAAATTAGAAACCCCGCAAAGTCCAGACGACTTGGGTATTAGCCTAATCGCCGCTTGTCCCTGCGAAGACGTCAGAGTTTCCCTTTCCAGGATATGATTAAACATAGCCAAGAAATGGGGTGCGATCTCGTCCCAATATTCTACGTAAAACTCGTAAGGAATGCCATCGGTGCCAGGGGACTTGTTTGATTTCATGGCTGTCAGGGCAGATCGAATCTCAAAAAGGGAAATTGGTGCTGTCAGGTTTGGGTTTGGTTTCAAGCAATCTCTTACTCCCTCTAAAAAATCATTCCCTGCCAGTATGTCAGGAGAAGGTTGGTTTTTAAAAATTTTAGTAAAATGGGAAACAATTTCTGCGGAAATGTCCTCTTTGGTCGATAAGCAAGTGCCATTTTGGGCAATGATCTTATCAATGCGACATTTGCGGTAGTTAATTCTAGCTCTATTAACATGGAAGATATTAGCTTCCTCGACTTCTTCGCCCTCAAAGCAGCGGGAACGAATCCCATACCCTTTGAGTGTGCTCTCCTCCCAAGACTTTGAGAATTTCCTCAACTGGTGAAAGGCAACCCAATCAAAGGTATCTGCTTCGGCCATCTCCTGAATGCAAGTCTGGTAGAAAAACTTGGTTTCTCTAACCATTCGAGCTCTTTGCCTAGAAATCTACCGAAATGCGCTTGATACCCGGTTTCAGGACACTCTCCCACCAATTTGCTACATTGCTTTCCCTAAGAGGATGATTGGCAGATTCCCGAATAAAGTTAATGACATATTTCTGAAAACCTTCTTCTGACAGTATGGAAGTATTTAACTTCCACAACCCAGCAGGAGATCTAGTACGATGCGGGAGATCGAGATTGCAAGTAAAAGTAGATTGTACTGACTGATGATCACTAATCGATAAAGATTGCAAACAAATATTTAAAAATTTGTCTGCAAAGGATCGACTAGCATATATCCTATCAAGCCTAGAAGAACCGGTAGGGTAGTGAAAGGTATGACCAGGTTCGTTATAATTTAGCTTTTTCCAGATGTCTACTAGATCAAGACCAGTAACCATCTCTTTCAAAGCATAGCTGACGACATTAGGTGAGATAGGGAGAGACTGGGTTGTTGCCTTATCTTGGATGTCGTCAACGCAGTTAAAATCGCCTATCAACACGAAGGGCAGTCGAGTAGTAAGTGTGTAGGCAGGGACGGTTTGTCGAAAGAAATTGTTTCTCTCAGTCTTAACGTGACTACCTGACGGGGCATAGATGTTAATGAACGTGAAACATTTCACGTCAATAGAAATTAGCCTTCCGTCAGGTTCTAGCAGTAAACGAGAATAGTTCAGACCATGTCTAATAAGAATGGCTGTTCCATTTTTGTTGGGACCGACATTTGCCAACAAATGGTAGCGGCTTTCAATAATTGGGCAAGTATGAAATGCTACCTCTTGAAGTCCCACAATATCTAAGTTTCCGTCCCTGCAAAAGTTAAAAAGAATTTGACGCCGCTCGACTGACTTAATTCCTCCGATGTTGATAGATGCGATTTTTAAGTTTGTAGTCATTTGGTGGGTTTCTTGGGTTGGGTAACGGGTAAGGTCGGTTTAGGGTTCTGGTTGGGTAAGGTGGGTTTAAATCTTTTGTTTCGGTTTGCAGGTGGGACTTTAACGTGGTCTGGTGTTTTGTCGGTTTCCATGGTCTCAATGTCCCCCATGTCGGGTTCGATCGAGTCCATGGAAACAATCATAGGTTCAGAGGTGCCGGGTTGGGTCTCGGGTATTATGGTTTGGAGTGGAATGGTCTTTGGTAAGGGATTGTCGGTGGGTTGAACTAGTGGGGCTGGAGAGGATGGGGTTTCAAGGTGGGGAGCCCCTTCTGAGAGTGGGTCTTGCAACCCACACTCGAGAAGGGCTTTGGAAACTATGGGGTCTTCAACTAAAGGAATAGTGACGGGGATTACGGTAATTGTCTTTGTCTTTTTGGTGGCTTTTTCTAATGGTTTTTGGGCAATGGTAGGTTCCTTGTTCCGTCGTAAGGTTGGGCAGTTGTAGCTAAAATGGGTTTCCTCGTCACAAAGTCTGCAAGTGGGTTTCTGTCCATCATACTTAACCGTGGCACGATAACTGCCAATAGTTAAGTATGATGGAATATTTTTAGTCAGTGTCATACGTGCAATCATCCAAGTGGCAAGGACAGGGTATAAAACTTCGTCCTCTACCACTCGATAGCGTTCCCACCGAGCTTCTATTACTGTTCCAAATTCTTTTAGACGGGTTTGGACTACTCCCAAATCTAGATTCTGTGGAATTCCTGCAATCCGAACAAATTTCTCCTGAATATTACTATCCCTGATAACTATTGAAACTTCTTTCCCCTCCAATTCTGTCCTGACGATGCCACTGTGTTGGGACACAAAATTTGAGGTGTATACCTCTGACGTAAACGTAAGCCTAGCAACCTGATTTCTCGTATCTAGCACAGCAACTAGGCCTAAGAGATCCTGCGGCTCAACTTTCAAACTACGTACGAAGCCATGCACCGCACGCATACTCAATCTCGGGCTTTGAAACCCGAAATCCACATCTACGCTATTGAGCCACTTGGCAGCCATTGTCCCTCAGACAATGAAAAACTAAGTGGCCAAAGTGGAGGGGGGAAGATCCCCACACAAACAAGACACAAAATATGTAAAAAGGGGAAAAACAAAAAAAAAAAAAAAAAAACAAACGACAATAATACTTTTAAACACAGAAACAAAAATAAGTGAAAGAGAGTTACATTGACTAAACTAGAAAAAAAATTTACAATTTACAGTTTAAGTGAAGTTGTTAATGTGGGGGCCTAACAGTGACGCACGTGTGGGGAATGTGAAGAACGAAATGGGAGCTGACGGCCGGGTTGGCTACCGGAAGGCCGACGTCAAATTGACGCCGCGCAGTTTACGTCGAACCACACCTTCTCGCCGGCTGCCGACGTAAGCGATTACCCAGCCGTCAAGGATTGAGAGAAGAGGAAAAGTTAGTAAGGAAGTGGGCCAAGATTGCCCGAAAAGGTTTCAGGTAATCAAAAAAGCAACACTTGGTCAAAAATCTATCAAGCTATATAACCGGGGCCCATTTGAACCCGTATCAGATATTAAGCTGATAAGAACAGATACTACACTTTGATCTTAGCCAAAAGGCCGAGAAGCGATAACTGTGGTTCAAGTTACTGGGTATTATATGCTATGCTGTTCTCGAAAATCTGACTGATGTACAAAAAAAGCAAACCCCTATCCAAAAACAATGAAATTCATCAATAAAACAGGTTGTTGCTAGAGCACCACCTGGCACTGCTAAAAGCCAATACAACTCATAAGTTTTTATCTTCTATTTTGATAGGAATGCTATATTAGGATGAGTCGTTCAAATATTAAGTTATTTGGGAAGCTGTTGAATGCAAAGCACCCTGAATTTAACTCGATGAACTCCACCTAGTAGAGAGTACTGCAGACTTTAAACTGCCTATTAAACAGACAGAGGAAGGTGTTAGTTAGAAACTTGGTAAAACGTTTTGTACGTAGCTCAAATCCACGGTAGACGAAACGCGGCAATATTTACAACTAAATTAAAGTTACACAGACAGAAAACCTAACAGCATTAAACAATGTTACATGAACCCAATAACGACACCCATCTAAATACTATGCCCCCGAATGTGTAAAATTCTCATTAAAAGTGCCCAAGGTTTCATTACTGAAATCTAAACATGGGTGCATTAGCAATTTCGACATCGATTATGATGTAATGGAGTTCGACGGGTTTACGTATGCCAGTAAATTCATTTCTTTTTGGGTTGTTTAAATACCGCTCTGAAAACGCTAGTTCCCTTCCAGTGTACCACAAGGGAACATCGGAAACGGTCCTCAATAGCTACGAGCAGGAACCACAGAAGTAGTTACACCCGAAACCTGTTTCACTCTCAGAAGCCAGCGTCATTACTCGTCATCGCGGGTTGAATGGAGGAATGTTTCTGGTGGGAAACAAGTCAAGATATACTACAGAAATGATCCTGTGAAGTATGATCTTAATGTTGAATTCAGTTGCTAAAGAATAAATAGATTATGCAAAATGAAACAGCATTAACGTATCTATACGAAAGTTGCCGCGGTTTTGCTAGTTAACGATTCATTCTAGAAGTGAATCTTGTCAAAAAGCGCTACACAGCGACACTTTGCGTTTTGTTCATTTACCACTATCAACCCGATGGCAAAACAACGACGATATTTATACCACTACGGAAATTAAACGTAGTAGTCTCTTGAAGGGCATCCAGTTACTTTCATCGTGCTCATTTGCAGAAATACATTCGATAGCTGAACACACATACTCCAGCTGGATGTGTGGCACGCATCTGTAATCCTGCTTCTGGGAGGCTTGATAGTGTGGATGACTTGAGACGAGGAGCCCTACTTCGTGATCGTGCATGTTGATCGAGCGTCCGCACTAAGCTCGTCATCAACATGGACCCATCGGAGGAGTTTGATGGGTGCAGGTTAGCTAAGGAGGAGCGAAACGGGCCAGGAGGGAAACTTAGCAGCCAAAAGTTCCCGTGTCGGGCAGTAGTAGGATCGCGCCCGTGAATGTGCGACATGGATTAGCCTCGGCGAAACAGTCAAACCTCTTTCATTTTCCTTCCTTTTTTTTTTTCGATTAGGAAAATTGTTATTTCTATGTGTTTCTTTGAACTTCAGATGTGAAATACTACAACGGCAGTGACCCCCCGCACTTTTGAAAAGTGTTATATATGTGCAAAGCTCATGCGGAATAATAATCTGAATCCTAGATATTGAATGGCGTTTGAAGTTTTCTTTTTTTTTTTTTTTTTTTTTTTTTTTTTTTTTGAAGTTTTTCGCTTTCAATTCACTTCTTCGGATGGAACAGCGAATTGTGTGAATGTGAGTTCGATTTGAAATGGTAGAATGTTTGAATTTGCGGCCATCGGGCGCTTCGCGCCCTCGGCCGCGTTTTCAATTGCTATTGTGGATAGTACCGTGCTTCACTTTACATTTACGTGAATTTGCGGCCATCGGGCGCTTCGCGCCCTCGGCCGCGTTTGCAATTAGACACCTCAATATTCTTTTATCGATTTTCATCCGAAATTTGCACCCAAGCTACTCCCGAGGTTACGTACAAGAATTTATTTGTGTTTTATTGGGGTGCCCAGTCTAAAGACCAGGCGATCGAAAAATAAGTCATATAGACTCATCAATGCTCCCACTCACGGAAATCTTTAGTAAAAGGCAAAAGATTTACCCGGGTATTGATTAGAAACCAGAGTGAATATCAACTGAAAGTAGTTGGTATTTATTCATTTCACAACTTCAAACCACTTTGGTAAAGTAACAATGGTAAACCCAAAAAATTCAACCATAAAGCAACTGCTGGTTTCTGTTAGATTTGAGACAGTGAGTAAAACAGACGATGCTGTGTAAAGCTCATGTAAACATCATTTTTTCGTTAGATTGTGCACTAAATTAATTCTGGTTAGATGAAACATAAACGCAGTCTAGGGCAAACGAAATCGGTAAGCTGAATTGGGTAAGAAAACGAAGGACAAGTCTTCTGCTAGTTCTTAAACCTTTGTATTGAACTCTTTCGCTTAGTTGAACAAAGTGCGATTCGTTCAGTAATTCTACAAGTTTTTCGGCCTTCGATATCCATGGGAACGAGTAACTAATCGCTTGCTAAATGCTAGAACCTAGCAGACAATGCCCATCACTAACGGAAAACTATGTTAACGTTCATTAAGGGAATCTGCTCCTGAAGGAGCTAACAAAAATTGCCGACGACGAAGATTATTTCACTCCTTCGTGGCGGGGTATTGGTTAAAGTTTTCAACTAGCAATAATCACACCTCGGTAGACCCTCATTGATTATGATATTGCCACTGCGCAAAGCTAAATTGTACATGAGAGGGCTCTACTACTTGAACCTTTCTCTCGCCAATTCTGCACGGACGTTGATATCAAGAAAACCAAGAGAGGTGCTGCTTTTCATTGAAATCTAACAGTTCGCTGCCCTCATTTTTACATTCACATACCTACAAAGATAATAGTTCACTTTACAAATATTCCACCTATGACCACACCACGCCATGGACTGGTAAAATTCATTTAAAGTGTGCATATTACGGTGCATTTCGCCAAATCAAATGAACGTGCAGGAATTGATTCAATTTGGAGTACAATTCCACTGAACCCGTCCCCGTTAACTTGACAATAAAATCGATAAAATTCACATTAATACCGATCGAAACATTTCCAATTACTATGAAATAGTGTTTTACCTTCAAACTTCAGAATGCCGTGACCAGGATTCGAACCTGGGTTACTACGGATTATCGTTTCCCCACAACGTAGGGTCCTAACCACTAGACGATCACGGCCAAATTCAAATTATTTGGCATCTGTAAAATGCTCCACACGATCAAGTTTATGGTTCATCAACAAATTGTATTGGTGGAAACAAAAAAATTAATAAATTCTCAAAAAACCAATGCCAACAGCATCTCGTATTCCCAAGCGGTCACCCATCCAGGTACTAACGAGACCCGACGCTGCTTAGACTTCGGGGAGCCGACGAGACCCGGTGCGTTCAGCGTGGTATGGCCGTTGGCACGGACGACCGTAAAGGTAACAACGTCTGTTTCGTTGCAAATTGTGTAGTTGCAGTCACCTTAAAAATCCTCTAGCTTAGCGCTTGGGCCTCGTTTACTACATAAAAAAACACTTCGTAATTGTGCATGATCAACTAAATGTTAGAATTTTCCTTGACGATTTCTATACTTAAAGAAATAAAACATTATTAAATCAAATGACATACCTTAGCTGACAAATCTGCCTAATGAACAGGATCCCGTGATGTATGGTACACTTGATATTATATGTTCTGCTTCTCAGGGGACAGCGCGAACGCAGTCCCCCACTACCAAAAATTGTACTCCCGAGTTAATCACATTTGGATTAATCGCAAGGGTCAGCCCATCCCCAGTGCAATGGCAGGGCCTCGCCCTGGAGGAACCACCTTGGTGATCATGGTTGCCTCTGAGCCAGGTAAGTATGATTTTAGTGAATACTTGACGATAACTCATAGTTTTTTTGGTACCCAAACAATACTGACGAAGCACACTAAACCAAAGAGCTTAACAAAGAGCCATTGCGTATAGAATGGCGCAAAGAATCGAAAGATCCCACTGAGCATAGTCGATTCCATAAAGCTCTTGTTGAAATAATAGGAAATCTACAGCCATTCTTAGGTGAGAAGAAAAATGCTTCCATTTGACGAAAAATTTCTGCGCCCAACAGCAGACGGCGAACGGCACTGTTTAACCCTCGTTAGACGCTCAACTGATGTAAACGACAGATTCAGTAAGACAAATGTTTCATGACAGATTACCGAACAATCAATTCAAATCGAGACAACTTTAACAGTTAGAACTGAAAGGCAGTTTGTCCTTTTTAGATGAACATAACTCGTTGGGCTGCAATTAGTTAACCATGTTTGACACTTACTAAAAGAGGTACACCATAACACTACAGCAGCCACATGATTGCAGATGCAATATTGACATACTGGGGATGACAAATATGTATGAGATGTAAATATACAGACATTGGTGTTACATCATTAGTTCCAACAAGATGATGCGTGATAAAGATGAGCAGATATACATTTATTTCATTCATAGAGATATCCCTTTTAAAGGGTGAGCCGATCCCGGAGGTACTGCAATACCGGGTCAACCCGTGACAGGATCAATGCAAGCATTGAGTTCCCACCGATTTTCAGAAATCAGTTTAATATTCTGGGGTCCATTTGAACCCGTATCAGATATTAAGCTGATAAGAACAGATACTACACTTTGATCTTAGCCAAAAGGCCGAGAAGCGATAACTGAGATTCAAGTTACTGGGTATTATATGCTATGCTGTTCTCGAAAATCTGACTGATGTACAAAAAAAGCAAACCCCTATCCAAAAACAATGAAATTCATCAATAAAACAGGTTGTTGCTAGAGCACCACCTGGCACTGCTAAAAGCCAATACAACTCATAAGTTTTTATCTTCTATTTTGATAGGAATGCTATATTAGGATGAGTCGTTCAAATATTAAGTTATTTGGGAAGCTGTTGAATGCAAAGCACCCTGAATTTAACTCGATGAACTCCACCTAGTAGAGAGTACTGCAGACTTTAAACTGCCTATTAAACAGACAGAGGAAGGTGTTAGTTAGAAACTTGGTAAAACGTTTTGTACGTAGCTCAAATCCACGGTAGACGAAACGCGGCAATATTTACAACTAAATTAAAGTTACACAGACAGAAAACCTAACAGCATTAAACAATGTTACATGAACCCAATAATGGACGACACCCATCTAAATACTATGCCCCCGAATGTGTAAAATTCTCATTAAAAGTGCCCAAGGTTTCATTACTGAAATCTAAACATGGGTGCATTAGCAATTTCGACATCGATTATGATGTAATGGAGTTCGACGGGTTTACGTATGCCAGTAAATTCATTTCTTTTTGGGTTGTTTAAATACCGCTCTGAAAACGCTAGTTCCCTTCCAGTGTACCACAAGGGAACATCGGAAACGGTCCTCAATAGCTACGAGCAGGAACCACAGAAGTAGTTACACCCGAAACCTGTTTCACTCTCAGAAGCCAGCGTCATTACTCGTCATCGCGGGTTGAATGGAGGAATGTTTCTGGTGGGAAACAAGTCAAGATATACTACAGAAATGATCCTGTGAAGTATGATCTTAATGTTGAATTCAGTTGCTAAAGAATAAATAGATTATGCAAAATGAAACAGCATTAACGTATCTATACGAAAGTTGCCGCGGTTTTGCTAGTTAACGAGCTCATTCTAGAAGTGAATCTTGTCAAAAAGCGCTACACAGCGACACTTTGCGTTTTGTTCATTTACCACTATCAACCCGATGGCAAAACAACGACGATATTTATACCACTACGGAAATTAAACGTAGTAGTCTCTTGAAGGGCATCCAGTTACTTTCATCGTGCTCATTTGCAGAAATACATTCGATAGCTGAACACACATACTCCAGCTGGATGTGTGGCACGCATCTGTAATCCTGCTTCTGGGCTTGATAGTGTGGATGACTTGAGACGAGGAGCCCTACTTCGTGATCGTGCATGTTGATCGAGCGTCCGCACTAAGCTCGTCATCAACATGGACCCATCGGAGGAGTTTGATGGGTGCAGGTTAGCTAAGGAGGAGCGAAACGGGCCAGGAGGGAAACTTAGCAGCCAAAAGTTCCCGTGTCGGGCAGTAGTAGGATCGCGCCCGTGAATGTGCGACATGGATTAGCCTCGGCGAAACAGTCAAACCTCTTTCATTTTCCTTCCTTTTTTTTTTCGATTAGGAAAATTGTTATTTCTATGTGTTTCTTTGAACTTCAGATGTGAAATACTACAACGGCAGTGACCCCCCGCACTTTTGAAAAGTGTTATATATGTGCAAAGCTCATGCGGAATAATAATCTGAATCCTAGATATTGAATGGCGTTTGAAGTTTTTTTTTTTTTTTTTTTTTTTTTTTTTTTTTTTTGAAGTTTTTCGCTTTCAATTCACTTCTTCGGATGGAACAGCGAATTGTGTGTGAATGTGAGTTCGATTTGAAATGGTAGAATGTTTGAATTTGCGGCCATCGGGCGCTTCGCGCCCTCGGCCGCGTTTTCAATTGCTATTGTGGATAGTACCGTGCTTCACTTTACATTTACGTGAATTTGCGGCCATCGGGCGCTTCGCGCCCTCGGCCGCGTTTGCAATTAGACACCTCAATATTCTTTTATCGATTTTCATCCGAAATTTGCACCCAAGCTACTCCCTAGGTTACGTACAAGAATTTATTTGTGTTTTATTGGGGTGCCCAGTCTAAAGACCAGGCGATCGAAAAATAAGTCATATAGACTCATCAGCGCTCCTAACCACGGAAATCTTTAGTAAAAGGCGAAAGATTTATCCGGGTATTGATTAGAAACCAGAGTGAATATCAACTGAAAGTAGTTGGTATTTATTCATTTCACAACTTCAAACCACTTTGGTAAAGTAACAATGGTAAACCCAAAAAATTCAACCATAAAGCAACTGCTGGTTTCTGTTAGATTTGAGACAGTGAGTAAAACAGACGATGCTGTGTAAAGCTCATGTAAACATCATTTTTTCGTTAGATTGTGCACTAAATTAATTCTGGTTAGATGAAACATAAACGCAGTCTAGGGCAAACGAAATCGGTAAGCTGAATTGGGTAAGAAAACGAAGGACAAGTCTTCTGCTAGTTCTTAAACCTTTGTATTGAACTCTTTCGCTTAGTTGAACAAAGTGCGATTCGTTCAGTAATTCTACAAGTTTTTCGGCCTTCGATATCCATGGGAACGAGTAACTAATCGCTTGCTAAATGCTAGAACCTAGCAGACAATGCCCATCACTAACGGAAAACTATGTTAACGTTCATTAAGGGAATCTGCTCCTGATGGAGCTAACAAAAATTGCCGACGACGAAGATTATTTCACTCCTTCGTGGCGGGGTATTGGTTAAAGTTTTCAACTAGCAATAATCACACCTCGGGAGACCCTCATTGGTTATGATATTGCCACTGCGCAAAGCTAAATTGTACATGAGAGGGCTCTACTACTTGAACCTTTCTCTCGCCAATTCTGCACGGACGTTGATATCAAGAAAACCAAGAGAGGTGCTGCTTTTCATTGAAATCTAACAGTTCGCTGCCCTCATTTTTACATTCACATACCTACAAAGATAATAGTTCACTTTACAAATATTCCACCTATGACCACACCACGCCATGGACTGGTAAAATTCATTTAAAGTGTGCATATTACGGTGCATTTCGCCAAATCAAATGAACGTGCAGGAATTGATTCAATTTGGAGTACAATTCCACTGAACCCGTCCCCGTTAACTTGACAATAAAATCGATAAAATTCACATTAATACCGATCGAAACATTTCCAATTACTATGAAATAGTGTTTTACCTTCAAACTTCAGAATGCCGTGACCAGGATTCGAACCTGGGTTACTACGGATTTGCGTTATCAGACCCCACAACGTAGGGTCCTAACCACTAGACGATCACGGCCAAATTCAAATTATTTGGCATCTGTAAAATGCTCCACACGATCAAGTTTATGGTTCATCAACAAATTGTATTGGTGGAAACAAAAAAATTACTTAATGATCAAAAAACCAATGCCAACAGCATCTCGTATTCCCAAGCGGTCACCCATCCAGGTACTAACGAGACCCGACGCTGCTTAGACTTCGGGGAGCCGACGAGACCCGGTGCGTTCAGCGTGGTATGGCCGTTGGCACGTTCGACCGTAAAGGTAACAACGTCTGTTTCGTTGCAAATTGTGTAGTTGCAGTCACCTTAAAAATCCTCTAGCTTAGCGCTTGGGCCTCGTTTACTACATAAAAAAACACTTCGTAATTGTGCATGATCAACTAAATGTTAGAATTTTCCTTGACGATTTCTATACTTAAAGAAATAAAACATTATTAAATCAAATGACATACCTTAGCTGACAAATCTGCCTAATGAACAGGATCCCGTGATGTATGGTACACTTGATATTATATGTTCTGCTTCTCAGGGGACAGCGCGAACGCAGTCCCCCACTACCAAAAATTGTACTCCCGAGTTAATCGCATTTGGATTAATCGCAAGGGTCAGCCCATCCGCAGTGCAATGGTAGGGCCTCGCCCTGGAGGAACCACCTTGGTGATCATGGTTGCCTCTGAGCCAGGTAAGTATGATTTTAGTGAATACTTGACGATAACTCATAGTTTTTTGGTACCCAAACAATACTGACGAAGCACACTAAACCAAAGAGCTTAACAAAGAGCCATTGCGTATAGAATGGCGCAAAGAATCGAAAGATCCCACTGAGCATAGTCGATTCCATAAAGCTCTTGTTGAAATAATAGGAAATCTACAGCCATTCTTAGGTGAGAAGAAAAATGCTTCCATTTGACGAAAAATTTCTGCGCCCAACAGCAGACGGCGAACGGCACTGTTTAACCCTCGTTAGACGCTCAACTGATGTAAACGACAGATTCAGTAGACAAATGTTTCATGACAGATTACCGAACAATCAATTCAAATCGAGACAACTTTAACAGTTAGAACTGAAAGGCAGTTTGTCCTTTTTAGATGAACATAACTCGTTGGGCTGCAATTAGTTAACCATGTTTGACACTTACTAAAAGAGGTACACCATAACACTACAGCAGCCACATGATTGCAGATGCAATATTGACATACTGGGGATGACAAATATGTATGAGATGTAAATATACAGACATTGGTGTTACATCATTAGTTCCAACAAGATGATGCGTGATAAAGATGAGCAGATATACATTTATTTCATTCATAGAGATATCCCTTTTAAAGGGTGAGCCGATCCCGGAGGTACTGCAATACCGGGTCAACCCGTGACAGGATCAATGCAAGCATTGATTTCCCACCGATTTTCAAAAATCAGTTTAATATTCTGGGGTCCATTTGAACCCGTATCAGATATTAAGCTGATAAGAACAGATACTACACTTTGATCTTAGCCAAAAGGCCGAGAAGCGATAACTGTGGTTCAAGTTACTGGGTATTATATGCTATGCTGTTCTCGAAAATCTGACTGATGTACAAAAAAAGCAAACCCCTATCCAAAAACAATGAAATTCATCAATAAAACAGGTTGTTGCTAGAGCACCACCTGGCACTGCTAAAAGCCAATACAACTCATAAGTTTTTATCTTCTATTTTGATAGGAATGCTATATTAGGATGAGTCGTTCAAATATTAAGTTATTTGGGAAGCTGTTGAATGCAAAGCACCCTGAATTTAACTCGATGAACTCCACCTAGTAGAGAGTACTGCAGACTTTAAACTGCCTATTAAACAGACAGAGGAAGGTGTTAGTTAGAAACTTGGTAAAACGTTTTGTACGTAGCTCAAATCCACGGTAGACGAAACGCGGCAATATTTACAACTAAATTAAAGTTACACAGACAGAAAACCTAACAGCATTAAACAATGTTACATGAACCCAATAATGGACGACACCCATCTAAATACTATGCCCCCGAATGTGTAAAATTCTCATTAAAAGTGCCCAAGGTTTCATTACTGAAATCTAAACATGGGTGCATTAGCAATTTCGACATCGATTATGATGTAATGGAGTTCGACGGGTTTACGT
Source organism: Daphnia carinata (assembly GCF_022539665.2). NCBI lineage: Eukaryota > Metazoa > Arthropoda > Branchiopoda > Diplostraca > Daphniidae > Daphnia > Daphnia carinata. The sequence continues at coordinate 8,899,826 of NC_081335.1, read as the reverse complement.
ATGCCAGTAAATTCATTTCTTTTTGGGTTGTTTAAATACCGCTCTGAAAACGCTAGTTCCCTTCCAGTGTACCACAAGGGAACATCGGAAACGGTCCTCAATAGCTACGAGCAGGAACCACAGAAGTAGTTACACCCGAAACCTGTTTCACTCTCAGAAGCCAGCGTCATTACTCGTCATCGCGGGTTGAATGGAGGAATGTTTCTGGTGGGAAACAAGTCAAGATATACTACAGAAATGATCCTGTGAAGTATGATCTTAATGTTGAATTCAGTTGCTAAAGAATAAATAGATTATGCAAAATGAAACAGCATTAACGTATCTATACGAAAGTTGCCGCGGTTTTGCTAGTTAACGAGCTCATTCTAGAAGTGAATCTTGTCAAAAAGCGCTACACAGCGACACTTTGCGTTTTGTTCATTTACCACTATCAACCCGATGGCAAAACAACGACGATATTTATACCACTACGGAAATTAAACGTAGTAGTCTCTTGAAGGGCATCCAGTTACTTTCATCGTGCTCATTTGCAGAAATACATTCGATAGCTGAACACACATACTCCAGCTGGATGTGTGGCACGCATCTGTAATCCTGCTTCTGGGAGGCTTGATAGTGTGGATGACTTGAGACGAGGAGCCCTACTTCGTGATCGTGCATGTTGATCGAGCGTCCGCACTAAGCTCGTCATCAACATGGACCCATCGGAGGAGTTTGATGGGTGCAGGTTAGCTAAGGAGGAGCGAAACGGGCCAGGAGGGAAACTTAGCAGCCAAAAGTTCCCGTGTCGGGCAGTAGTAGGATCGCGCCCGTGAATGTGCGACATGGATTAGCCTCGGCGAAACAGTCAAACCTCTTTCATTTTCCTTTTTTTTTTTTTTTTTTCGATTAGGAAAATTGTTATTTCTATGTGTTTCTTTGAACTTCAGATGTGAAATACTACAACGGCAGTGACCCCCCGCACTTTTGAAAAGTGTTATATATGTGCAAAGCTCATGCGGAATAATAATCTGAATCCTAGATATTGAATGGCGTTTGAAGTTTTTTTTTTTTTTTTTTTTTTTTTTTTTTTTTGAAGTTTTTCGCTTTCAATTCACTTCTTCGGATGGAACAGCGAATTGTGTGAATGTGAGTTCGATTTGAAATGGTAGAATGTTTGAATTTGCGGCCATCGGGCGCTTCGCGCCCTCGGCCGCGTTTTCAATTGCTATTGTGGATAGTACCGTGCTTCACTTTACATTTACGTGAATTTGCGGCCATCGGGCGCTTCGCGCCCTCGGCCGCGTTTGCAATTAGACACCTCAATATTCTTTTATCGATTTTCATCCGAAATTTGCACCCAAGCTACTCCCTAGGTTACGTACAAGAATTTATTTGTGTTTTATTGGGGTGCCCAGTCTAAAGACCAGGCGATCGAAAAATAAGTCATATAGACTCATCAGCGCTCCTACCCACGGAAATCTTTAGTAAAAGGCGAAAGATTTATCCGGGTATTGATTAGAAACCAGAGTGAATATCAACTGAAAGTAGTTGGTATTTATTCATTTCACAACTTCAAACCACTTTGGTAAAGTAACAATGGTAAACCCAAAAAATTCAACCATAAAGCAACTGCTGGTTTCTGTTAGATTTGAGACAGTGAGTAAAACAGACGATGCTGTGTAAAGCTCATGTAAACATCATTTTTTCGTTAGATTGTGCACTAAATTAATTCTGGTTAGATGAAACATAAACGCAGTCTAGGGCAAACGAAATCGGTAAGCTGAATTGGGTAAGAAAACGAAGGACAAGTCTTCTGCTAGTTCTTAAACCTTTGTATTGAACTCTTTCGCTTAGTTGAACAAAGTGCGATTCGTTCAGTAATTCTACAAGTTTTTCGGCCTTCGATATCCATGGGAACGAGTAACTAATCGCTTGCTAAATGCTAGAACCTAGCAGACAATGCCCATCACTAACGGAAAACTATGTTAACGTTCATTAAGGGAATCTGCTCCTGATGGAGCTAACAAAAATTGCCGACGACGAAGATTATTTCACTCCTTCGTGGCGGGGTATTGGTTAAAGTTTTCAACTAGCAATAATCACATCTCGGTAGACCCTCATTGATTATGATATTGCCACTGCGCAAAGCTAAATTGTACATGAGAGGGCTCTACTACTTGAACCTTTCTCTCGCCAATTCTGCACGGACGTTGATATCAAGAAAACCAAGAGAGGTGCTGCTTTTCATTGAAATCTAACAGTTCGCTGCCCTCATTTTTACATTCACATACCTACAAAGATAATAGTTCACTTTACAAATATTCCACCTATGACCACACCACGCCATGGACTGGTAAAATTCATTTAAAGTGTGCATATTACGGTGCATTTCGCCAAATCAAATGAACGTGCAGGAATTGATTCAATTTGGAGTACAATTCCACTGAACCCGTCCCCGTTAACTTGACAATAAAATCGATAAAATTCACATTAATACCGATCGAAACATTTCCAATTACTATGAAATAGTGTTTTACCTTCAAACTTCAGAATGCCGTGACCAGGATTCGAACCTGGGTTACTACGGATTATCGTTTCCCCACAACGTAGGGTCCTAACCACTAGACGATCACGGCCAAATTCAAATTATTTGGCATCTGTAAAATGCTCCACACGATCAAGTTTATGGTTCATCAACAAATTGTATTGGTGGAAACAAAAAAATTACTTAATGATCAAAAAACCAATGCCAACAGCATCTCGTATTCCCAAGCGGTCACCCATCCAGGTACTAACGAGACCCGACGCTGCTTAGACTTCGGGGAGCCGACGAGACCCGGTGCGTTCAGCGTGGTATGGCCGTTGGCACGGACGACCGTAAAGGTAACAACGTCTGTTTCGTTGCAAATTGTGTAGTTGCAGTCACCTTAAAAATCCTCTAGCTTAGCGCTTGGGCCTCGTTTACTACATAAAAAAACACTTCGTAATTGTGCATGATCAACTAAATGTTAGAATTTTCCTTGACGATTTCTATACTTAAAGAAATAAAACATTATTAAATCAAATGACATACCTTAGCTGACAAATCTGCCTAATGAACAGGATCCCGTGATGTATGGTACACTTGATATTATATGTTCTGCTTCTCAGGGGACAGCGCGAACGCAGCCCCCCACTACCAAAAATTGTACTCCCGAGTTAATCACATTTGGATTAATCGCAAGGGTCAGCCCATCCTTAGTGCAATGGAAAGGCCTCGCCCTGGAGGAACCACCTTGGTGATCATGGTTGCCTCTGAGCCAGGTAAGTATGAGTTTAGTGAATACTTGACGATAACTCATAGTTTTTTGGTACCCAAACAATACTGACGAAGCACACTAAACCAAAGAGCTTAACAAAGAGCCATTGCGTATAGAATGGCGCAAAGAATCGAAAGATCCCACTGAGCATAGTCGATTCCATAAAGCTCTTGTTGAAATAATAGGAAATCTACAGCCATTCTTAGGTGAGAAGAAAAATGCTTCCATTTGACGAAAAATTTCTGCGCCCAACAGCAGACGGCGAACGGCACTGTTTAACCCTCGTTAGACGCTCAACTGATGTAAACGACAGATTCAGTAAGACAAATGTTTCATGACAGATTACCGAACAATCAATTCAAATCGAGACAACTTTAACAGTTAGAACTGAAAGGCAGTTTGTCCTTTTTAGATGAACATAACTCGTTGGGCTGCAATTAGTTAACCATGTTTGACACTTACTAAAAGAGGTACACCATAACACTACAGCAGCCACATGATTGCAGATGCAATATTGACATACTGGGGATGACAAATATGTATGAGATGTAAATATACAGACATTGGTGTTACATCATTAGTTCCAACAAGATGATGCGTGATAAAGATGAGCAGATATACATTTATTTCATTCATAGAGATATCCCTTTTAAAGGGTGAGCCGATCCCGGAGGTACTGCAATACCGGGTCAACCCGTGACAGGATCAATGCACAAATTGTTCCCGCCGATTTTCAAAAATCAGTTTAATATTCTGGGGTCCATTTGAACCCGTATCAGATATTAAGCTGATAAGAACAGATACTACACTTTGATCTTAGCCAAAAGGCCGAGAAGCGATAACTGTGGTCTCAGTTACTGGGTATTATATGCTATGCTGTTCTCGAAAATCTGACTGATGTACAAAAAAAGCAAACCCCTATCCAAAAACAATGAAATTCATCAATAAAACAGGTTGTTGCTAGAGCACCACCTGGCACTGCTAAAAGCCAATACAACTCATAAGTTTTTATCTTCTATTTTGATAGGAATGCTATATTAGGATGAGTCGTTCAAATATTAAGTTATTTGGGAAGCTGTTGAATGCAAAGCACCCTGAATTTAACTCGATGAACTCCACCTAGTAGAGAGTACTGCAGACTTTAAACTGCCTATTAAACAGACAGAGGAAGGTGTTAGTTAGAAACTTGGTAAAACGTTTTGTACGTAGCTCAAATCCACGGTAGACGAAACGCGGCAATATTTACAACTAAATTAAAGTTACACAGACAGAAAACCTAACAGCATTAAACAATGTTACATGAACCCAATAATGGACGACACCCATCTAAATACTATGCCCCCGAATGTGTAAAATTCTCATTAAAAGTGCCCAAGGTTTCATTACTGAAATCTAAACATGGGTGCATTAGCAATTTCGACATCGATTATGATGTAATGGAGTTCGACGGGTTTACGTATGCCAGTAAATTCATTTCTTTTTGGGTTGTTTAAATACCGCTCTGAAAACGCTAGTTCCCTTCCAGTGTACCACAAGGGAACATCGGAAACGGTCCTCAATAGCTACGAGCAGGAACCACAGAAGTAGTTACACCCGAAACCTGTTTCACTCTCAGAAGCCAGCGTCATTACTCGTCATCGCGGGTTGAATGGAGGATTGTTTCTGGTGGGAAACAAGTCAAGATATACTACAGAAATGATCCTGTGAAGTATGATCTTAATGTTGAATTCAGTTGCTAAAGAATAAATAGATTATGCAAAATGAAACAGCATTAACGTATCTATACGAAAGTTGCCGCGGTTTTGCTAGTTAACGAGCTCATTCTAGAAGTGAATCTTGTCAAAAAGCGCTACACAGCGACACTTTGCGTTTTGTTCATTTACCACTATCAACCCGATGGCAAAACAACGACGATATTTATACCACTACGGAAATTAAACGTAGTAGTCTCTTGAAGGGCATCCAGTTACTTTCATCGTGCTCATTTGCAGAAATACATTCGATAGCTGAACACACATACTCCAGCTGGATGTGTGGCACGCATCTGTAATCCTGCTTCTGGGAGGCTTGATAGTGTGGATGACTTGAGACGAGGAGCCCTACTTCGTGATCGTGCATGTTGATCGAGCGTCCGCACTAAGCTCGTCATCAACATGGACCCATCGGAGGAGTTTGATGGGTGCAGGTTAGCTAAGGAGGAGCGAAACGGGCCAGGAGGGAAACTTAGCAGCCAAAAGTTCCCGTGTCGGGCAGTAGTAGGATCGCGCCCGTGAATGTGCGACATGGATTAGCCTCGGCGAAACAGTCAAACCTCTTTCATTTTCCTTCCTTTTTTTTTTCGATTAGGAAAATTGTTATTTCTATGTGTTTCTTTGAACTTCAGATGTGAAATACTACAACGGCAGTGACCCCCCGCACTTTTGAAAAGTGTTATATATGTGCAAAGCTCATGCGGAATAATAATCTGAATCCTAGATATTGAATGGCGTTTGAAGTTTTTCTTTTTTTTTTTTTTTTTTTTTTTTGAAGTTTTTCGCTTTCAATTCACTTCTTCGGATGGAACAGCGAATTGTGTGAATGTGAGTTCGATTTGAAATGGTAGAATGTTTGAATTTGCGGCCATCGGGCGCTTCGCGCCCTCGGCCGCGTTTTCAATTGCTATTGTGGATAGTACCGTGCTTCACTTTACATTTACGTGAATTTGCGGCCATCGGGCGCTTCGCGCCCTCGGCCGCGTTTGCAATTAGACACCTCAATATTCTTTTATCGATTTTCATCCGAAATTTGCACCCAAGCTACTCCCTAGGTTACGTACAAGAATTTATTTGTGTTTTATTGGGGTGCCCAGTCTAAAGACCAGGCGATCGAAAAATAAGTCATATAGACTCATCAGCGCTCCTACCCACGGAAATCTTTAGTAAAAGGCGAAAGATTTATCCGGGTATTGATTAGAAACCAGAGTGAATATCAACTGAAAGTAGTTGGTATTTATTCATTTCACAACTTCAAACCACTTTGGTAAAGTAACAATGGTAAACCCAAAAAATTCAACCATAAAGCAACTGCTGGTTTCTGTTAGATTTGAGACAGTGAGTAAAACAGACGATGCTGTGTAAAGCTCATGTAAACATCATTTTTTCGTTAGATTGTGCACTAAATTAATTCTGGTTAGATGAAACATAAACGCAGTCTAGGGCAAACGAAATCGGTAAGCTGAATTGGGTAAGAAAACGAAGGACAAGTCTTCTGCTAGTTCTTAAACCTTTGTATTGAACTCTTTCGCTTAGTTGAACAAAGTGCGATTCGTTCAGTAATTCTACAAGTTTTTCGGCCTTCGATATCCATGGGAACGAGTAACTAATCGCTTGCTAAATGCTAGAACCTAGCAGACAATGCCCATCACTAACGGAAAACTATGTTAACGTTCATTAAGGGAATCTGCTCCTGATGGAGCTAACAAAAATTGCCGACGACGAAGATTATTTCACTCCTTCGTGGCGGGGTATTGGTTAAAGTTTTCAACTAGCAATAATCACATCTCGGTAGACCCTCATTGATTATGATATTGCCACTGCGCAAAGCTAAATTGTACATGAGAGGGCTCTACTACTTGAACCTTTCTCTCGCCAATTCTGCACGGACGTTGATATCAAGAAAACCAAGAGAGGTGCTGCTTTTCATTGAAATCTAACAGTTCGCTGCCCTCATTTTTACATTCACATACCTACAAAGATAATAGTTCACTTTACAAATATTCCACCTATGACCACACCACGCCATGGACTGGTAAAATTCATTTAAAGTGTGCATATTACGGTGCATTTCGCCAAATCAAATGAACGTGCAGGAATTGATTCAATTTGGAGTACAATTCCACTGAACCCGTCCCCGTTAACTTGACAATAAAATCGATAAAATTCACATTAATACCGATCGAAACATTTCCAATTACTATGAAATAGTGTTTTACCTTCAAACTTCAGAATGCCGTGACCAGGATTCGAACCTGGGTTACTACGGATTATCGTTTCCCCCCAACGTAGGGTCCTAACCACTAGACGATCACGGCAAAATTCAAATTATTTGGCATCTGTAAAATGCTCCACACGATCAAGTTTATGGTTCATCAACAAATTGTATTGGTGGAAACAAAAAAATTACTTAATGAAAGAAAAACCAATGCCAACAGCATCTCGTAGTCCCAAGCGGTCACCCATCCAGGTACTAACGAGACCCGACGTAGCTTAACTTTTTTTTTTTTTGTATTGGTGGAAACAAAAAAATTACTTAATGAAAGAAAAAGCAATGCCAACGGCATCCCGTATTCCCAAGCGGTCACCCATCCAAGTACTAACGGGACCCGACGTAGCTTAACTTCCGGGAGCTTAACTTTTTTTTTTGACGAGACCGACGTGAGTTAAAACTTAATTTAAAAACGTCGCATTCTTTTATTTTTTTTTTTCGTTTGTTGGGAAGTTACAAAAAATTCATAAAATTTGCTTTCCTTTATTAAACTAAACTTATCCAAAAACGTTGCATAATTTCTAAAAACGTTGCATAATTTCTCTTTTGAAGGAAAAGTTGCTTAATATTTGGATAAAATTTTTTCTCATAAATATTATTTATGCGCCTTTGTATTAATTTGAAGTAGTCTTACATTGAAATAAATGGAGTAAATTTTCTTCTTCAAAACACTTTTGAAACTAATTGTTTGCAAGTCTATCGCAGTCTTTGCTTAAAAAAACGCCTTAAAACTGGTTTAAAATTGGTTCCTGGATTTTTCAAAATAACTTTTAAAATTACTATATATTTCTCTGGTTTATTGTTAATATTTTACTTAATTCGGTTATTAATTTTGGGGAGAAAGCTGGAGTAAACTAAACTTAATTTGAGCCCTATCCAAATTTTCCGTTTTCATTTACTGGTTCTTTTGTAAAAATAGGGCACTTTGATCAACTTAAATGTTTGATTCAAAAAACGATTTCTATAAAACAAAATGATAAAAGCATATAAAAATTAAAGAAAAATTATTAAATCAATTTTTGACAAATGCCAGTTTTTGTGAGTGGTGGAAAAAATTGAATCTTTTTCTGATAAATGGTTGCTTGCTCGAAATCTTCAATACAAAGTTCTAAATTCATGAAATCACTACGAATGATATTGCCACTCGAAACATTGCTAAAGCCTTGTCTTACACCTCTTTTTAAATAATGTTACACCTTGCTTGACGAACAGGGTTTGTATATTTACGGGACGCATATTACGATCTACCATATCATACGAACGCCGTTAGTTCTATTTCGATATGTTGCTAAATTCCCTGTTTGCTAACTTGACTTAATGTTAATCAATTTGGATTAAAATTTTGTAGTCAAAAAAGGTAATAGGTCTCCAATTACTTAAAAGTGAAATGATATCTAATAAACGCCATATTTTTCTGTAAAATCGAGGAACATCACCTTGGTGATGGTTTCAATGGCATTGCCTAAAGTTCAACCAGCTTACTTGAACAATAATCATGACGTTCGTAAGATTTTACACTTGATTATTCTGCTTTTCCACTTAATTAGATTCATAAGTTTTTACCGATGGTTTAATACCACTTTAACGAAGTTATTTTGTCCTTGGTCTAATTTTACAAATAAATTTCATATAGAAATTTTTCAGTTCCTTTCTTTCCATATGTACTAAAATGTCATTTCAATTTCCATAAAGTTTCTTCTTCCTCTGTTCCTCCATCTAAATCAAAGCTTGATTCACTAAAGAATACTGACAAATCGCATCTATTAGTTTTCCTACAAGGTTTTTCAGTTGATTATTTAATCCTATCTCTTGGATCCGTTAAAATCTTAAAATAATAAGTTGTTCATCACAATGAAATCGATCCATTCACAATAATTTTAAAATCGAAACATTTAGTTATGAGTTGCTAAGATGTCAATCCTTTGATTTTTGGAATTGAACTATAAAAAAGGGGTAAGCAATGGTCAGCCTTCCAGTTTGTGTCTAACGAACCTGTAAAGTTGCAAATTGTGTTTTATCTGAAACATGAGTTGACAAAAATTACTATAAATAATGCATCATGGAGCATAAGTCTGATTCTTGACTATGAGTTCCCATTGGAAAGACATTTCTTTTAGTTTTGGTCGATTCACATTCACTAACCAAGACAAATCCTTGCTTCAGACTTTATGAATACTTGACGATCACGATTCATGTTGAACATGTTTCTGGCACATGTTTTAATCTGTTGTATAAAACTGAACCATCATTTCCACAGTTAACAACATCAAATTCCCATTAATTTGCATAAATTAGTCCACGGGACATACTTAATGGGAAACAAAATACAGGAATTTGATAATAATTCCTTTTGCATGTTTTTGTAAAAAATTATCAAAAAGATTAAAAAATTTCTAAAAACCTTTGAAATGAAGAAAAGCTTAATGCCATTGAAGCATGATCAGATATAAATTGCAAATTGAGATTCGAGTAAAAATAATAACCATGCATATGAAAGAAAACTAATTGTGCAAAAATAGAAAATTCTAAATTAGATAAATAGATAGAAACTATGAAATGAGAAAACTAGCTGGAAAATTTTTCAATATAAGCTTCCGGGAGCTGACGAGACCGGGTGAGTTCTACGTGGTATGGCCGTTGACACTTTCGACCGTAAAGGTAACAACGTCTGTTTCGTTGCAAATTGTGTAGTTGCAGTCACCTTAAAAATCCTCTAGCTTAGCGCTTGGGCCTCGTTTACTACATAAAAAAACACTTCGTAATTGTGCATGATCAACTAAATGTTAGAATTTTCCTTGACGATTTCTATACTTAAAGAAATAAAACATTATTAAATCAAATGACATACCTTAGCTGACAAATCTGCCTAATGAACAGGATCCCGTGATGTATGGTACACTTGATATTATATGTTCTGCTTCTCAGGGGACAGCGCGAACGCAGTCCCCCACTACCAAAAATTGTACTCCCGAGTTAATCGCATTTGGATTAATCGCAAGGGTCAGCCCATCCCCAGTGCAATGGTAGGGCCTCGCCCTGGAGGAACCACCTTGGTGATCATGGTTGCCTCTGAGCCAGGTAAGTATGAGTTTAGTGAATACTTGACGATAACTCATAGTTTTTTGGTACCCAAACAATACTGACGAAGCACACTAAACCAAAGAGCTTAACAAAGAGCCATTGCGTATAGAATGGCGCAAAGAATCGAAAGATCCCACTGAGCATAGTCGATTCCATAAAGCTCTTGTTGAAATAATAGGAAATCTACAGCCATTCTTAGGTGAGAAGAAAAATGCTTCCATTTGACGAAAAATTTCTGCGCCCAACAGCAGACGGCGAACGGCACTGTTTAACCCTCGTTAGACGCTCAACTGATGTAAACGACAGATTCAGTAAGACAAATGTTTCATGACAGATTACCGAACAATCAATTCAAATCGAGACAACTTTAACAGTTAGAACTGAAAGGCAGTTTGTCATTTTTAGATGAACATAACTCGTTGGGCTGCAATTAGTTAACCATGTTTGACACTTACTAAAAGAGGTACACCATAACACTACAGCAGCCACATGATTGCAGATGCAATATTGACATACTGGGGATGACAAATATGTATGAGATGTAAATATACAGACATTGGTGTTACATCATTAGTTCCAACAAGATGATGCGTGATAAAGATGAGCAGATATACATTTATTTCATTCATAGAGATATCCCTTTTAAAGGGTGAGCCGATCCCGGAGGTACTGCAATACCGGGTCAACCCGTGACAGGATCAATGCAAGCATTGATTTCCCACCGATTTTCAAAAATCAGTTTAATATTCTGGGGTCCATTTGAACCCGTATCAGATATTAAGCTGATAAGAACAGATACTACACTTTGATCTTAGCCAAAAGGCCGAGAAGCGATAACTGAGATTCAAGTTACTGGGTATTATATGCTATGCTGTTCTCGAAAATCTGACTGATGTACGAAAAAAGCAAACCCCTATCCAAAAACAATGAAATTCATCAATAAAACAGGTTGTTGCTAGAGCACCACCTGGCACTGCTAAAAGCCAATACAACTCATAAGTTTTTATCTTCTATTTTGATAGGAATGCTATATTAGGATGAGTCGTTCAAATATTAAGTTATTTGGGAAGCTGTTGAATGCAAAGCACCCTGAATTTAACTCGATGAACTCCACCTAGTAGAGAGTACTGCAGACTTTAAACTGCCTATTAAACAGACAGAGGAAGGTGTTAGTTAGAAACTTGGTAAAACGTTTTGTACGTAGCTCAAATCCACGGTAGACGAAACGCGGCAATATTTACAACTAAATTAAAGTTACACAGACAGAAAACCTAACAGCATTAAACAATGTTACATGAACCCAATAATGGACGACACCCATCTAAATACTATGCCCCCGAATGTGTAAAATTCTCATTAAAAGTGCCCAAGGTTTCATTACTGAAATCTAAACATGGGTGCATTAGCAATTTCGACATCGATTATGATGTAATGGAGTTCGACGGGTTTACGTATGCCAGTAAATTCATTTCTTTTTGGGTTGTTTAAATACCGCTCTGAAAACGCTAGTTCCCTTCCAGTGTACCACAAGGGAACATCGGAAACGGTCCTCAATAGCTACGAGCAGGAACCACAGAAGTAGTTACACCCGAAACCTGTTTCACTCTCAGAAGCCAGCGTCATTACTCGTCATCGCGGGTTGAATGGAGGATTGTTTCTGGTGGGAAACACGTCAAGATATACTACAGAAATGATCCTGTGAAGTATGATCTTAATGTTGAATTCAGTTGCTAAAGAATAAATAGATTATGCAAAATGAAACAGCATTAACGTATCTATACGAAAGTTGCCGCGGTTTTGCTAGTTAACGAGCTCATTCTAGAAGTGAATCTTGTCAAAAAGCGCTACACAGCGACACTTTGCGTTTTGTTCATTTACCACTATCAACCCGATGGCAAAACAACGACGATATTTATACCACTACGGAAATTAAACGTAGTAGTCTCTTGAAGGGCATCCAGTTACTTTCATCGTGCTCATTTGCAGAAATACATTCGATAGCTGAACACACATACTCCAGCTGGATGTGTGGCACGCATCTGTAATCCTGCTTCTGGGAGGCTTGATAGTGTGGATGACTTGAGACGAGGAGCCCTACTTCGTGATCGTGCATGTTGATCGAGCGTCCGCACTAAGCTCGTCATCAACATGGACCCATCGGAGGAGTTTGATGGGTGCAGGTTAGCTAAGGAGGAGCGAAACGGGCCAGGAGGGAAACTTAGCAGCCAAAAGTTCCCGTGTCGGGCAGTAGTAGGATCGCGCCCGTGAATGTGCGACATGGATTAGCCTCGGCGAAACAGTCAAACCTCTTTCATTTTCCTTCCTTTTTTTTTTTTTTCGATTAGGAAAATTGTTATTTCTATGTGTTTCTTTGAACTTCAGATGTGAAATACTACAACGGCAGTGACCCCCCGCACTTTTGAAAAGTGTTATATATGTGCAAAGCTCATGCGGAATAATAATCTGAATCCTAGATATTGAATGGCGTTTGAAGTTTTTTTTTTTTTTTTTTTTTTTTTTTTTTTGAAGTTTTTCGCTTTCAATTCACTTCTTCGGATGGAACAGCGAATTGTGTGAATGTGAGTTCGATTTGAAATGGTAGAATGTTTGAATTTGCGGCCATCGGGCGCTTCGCGCCCTCGGCCGCGTTTTCAATTGCTATTGTGGATAGTACCGTGCTTCACTTTACATTTACGTGAATTTGCGGCCATCGGGCGCTTCGCGCCCTCGGCCGCGTTTGCAATTAGACACCTCAATATTCTTTTATCGATTTTCATCCGAAATTTGCACCCAAGCTACTCCCTAGGTTACGTACAAGAATTTATTTGTGTTTTATTGGGGTGCCCAGTCTAAAGACCAGGCGATCGAAAAATAAGTCATATAGACTCATCAGTGCTCCTAACCACGGAAATCTTTAGTAAAAGGCGAAAGATTTATCCGGGTATTGATTAGAAACCAGAGTGAATATCAACTGAAAGTAGTTGGTATTTATTCATTTCACAACTTCAAACCACTTTGGTAAAGTAACAATGGTAAACCCAAAAAATTCAACCATAAAGCAACTGCTGGTTTCTGTTAGATTTGAGACAGTGAGTAAAACAGACGATGCTGTGTAAAGCTCATGTAAACATCATTTTTTCGTTAGATTGTGCACTAAATTAATTCTGGTTAGATGAAACATAAACGCAGTCTAGGGCAAACGAAATCGGTAAGCTGAATTGGGTAAGAAAACGAAGGACAAGTCTTCTGCTAGTTCTTAAACCTTTGTATTGAACTCTTTCGCTTAGTTGAACAAAGTGCGATTCGTTCAGTAATTCTACAAGTTTTTCGGCCTTCGATATCCATGGGAACGAGTAACTAATCGCTTGCTAAATGCTAGAACCTAGCAGACAATGCCCATCACTAACGGAAAACTATGTTAACGTTCATTAAGGGAATCTGCTCCTGATGGAGCTAACAAAAATTGCCGACGACGAAGATTATTTCACTCCTTCGTGGCGGGGTATTGGTTAAAGTTTTCAACTAGCAATAATCACATCTCGGTAGACCCTCATTGATTATGATATTGCCACTGCGCAAAGCTAAATTGTACATGAGAGGGCTCTACTACTTGAACCTTTCTCTCGCCAATTCTGCACGGACGTTGATATCAAGAAAACCAAGAGAGGTGCTGCTTTTCATTGAAATCTAACAGTTCGCTGCCCTCATTTTTACATTCACATACCTACAAAGATAATAGTTCACTTTACAAATATTCCACCTATGACCACACCACGCCATGGACTGGTAAAATTCATTTAAAGTGTGCATATTACGGTGCATTTCGCCAAATCAAATGAACGTGCAGGAATTGATTCAATTTGGAGTACAATTCCACTGAACCCGTCCCCGTTAACTTGACAATAAAATCGATAAAATTCACATTAATACCGATCGAAACATTTCCAATTACTATGAAATAGTGTTTTACCTTCAAACTTCAGAATGCCGTGACCAGGATTCGAACCTGGGTTACTACGGATTATCGTTTCCCCACAACGTAGGGTCCTAACCACTAGACGATCACGGCCAAATTCAAATTATTTGGCATCTGTAAAATGCTCCACACGATCAAGTTTATGGTTCATCAACAAATTGTATTGGTGGAAACAAAAAAATTAATAAATTCTCAAAAAACCAATGCCAACAGCATCTCGTATTCCCAAGCGGTCACCCATCCAGGTACTAACGAGACCCGACGCTGCTTAGACTTCGGGGAGCCGACGAGACCCGGTGCGTTCAGCGTGGTATGGCCGTTGGCACGTTCGACCGTAAAGGTAACAACGTCTGTTTCGTTGCAAATTGTGTAGTTGCAGTCACCTTAAAAATCCTCTAGCTTAGCGCTTGGGCCTCGTTTACTACATAAAAAAACACTTCGTAATTGTGCATGATCAACTAAATGTTAGAATTTTCCTTGACGATTTCTATACTTAAAGAAATAAAACATTATTAAATCAAATGACATACCTTAGCTGACAAATCTGCCTAATGAACAGGATCCCGTGATGTATGGTACACTTGATATTATATGTTCTGCTTCTCAGGGGACAGCGCGAACGCAGTCCCCCACTACCAAAAATTGTACTCCCGAGTTAATCACATTTGGATTAATCGCAAGGGTCAGCCCATCCTTAGTGCAATGGAAAGGCCTCGCCCTGGAGGAACCACCTTGGTGATCATGGTTGCCTCTGAGCCAGGTAAGTATGAGTTTAGTGAATACTTGACGATAACTCATAGTTTTTTGGTACCCAAACAATACTGACGAAGCACACTAAACCAAAGAGCTTAACAAAGAGCCATTGCGTATAGAATGGCGCAAAGAATCGAAAGATCCCACTGAGCATAGTCGATTCCATAAAGCTCTTGTTGAAATAATAGGAAATCTACAGCCATTCTTAGGTGAGAAGAAAAATGCTTCCATTTGACGAAAAATTTCTGCGCCCAACAGCAGACGGCGAACGGCACTGTTTAACCCTCGTTAGACGCTCAACTGATGTAAACGACAGATTCAGTAAGACAAATGTTTCATGACAGATTACCGAACAATCAATTCAAATCGAGACAACTTTAACAGTTAGAACTGAAAGGCAGTTTGTCCTTTTTAGATGAACATAACTCGTTGGGCTGCAATTAGTTAACCATGTTTGACACTTACTAAAAGAGGTACACCATAACACTACAGCAGCCACATGATTGCAGATGCAATATTGACATACTGGGGATGACAAATATGTATGAGATGTAAATATACAGACATTGGTGTTACATCATTAGTTCCAACAAGATGATGCGTGATAAAGATGAGCAGATATACATTTATTTCATTCATAGAGATATCCCTTTTAAAGGGTGAGCCGATCCCGGAGGTACTGCAATACCGGGTCAACCCGTGACAGGATCAATGCAAGCATTGATTTCCCACCGATTTTCAAAAATCAGTTTAATATTCTGGGGTCCATTTGAACCCGTATCAGATATTAAGCTGATAAGAACAGATACTACACTTTGATCTTAGCCAAAAGGCCGAGAAGCGATAACTGAGATTCAAGTTACTGGGTATTATATGCTATGCTGTTCTCGAAAATCTGACTGATGTACAAAAAAAGCAAACCCCTATCCAAAAACAATGAAATTCATCAATAAAACAGGTTGTTGCTAGAGCACCACCTGGCACTGCTAAAAGCCAATACAACTCATAAGTTTTTATCTTCTATTTTGATAGGAATGCTATATTAGGATGAGTCGTTCAAATATTAAGTTATTTGGGAAGCTGTTGAATGCAAAGCACCCTGAATTTAACTCGATGAACTCCACCTAGTAGAGAGTACTGCAGACTTTAAACTGCCTATTAAACAGACAGAGGAAGGTGTTAGTTAGAAACTTGGTAAAACGTTTTGTACGTAGCTCAAATCCACGGTAGACGAAACGCGGCAATATTTACAACT
Source organism: Daphnia carinata (assembly GCF_022539665.2). Lineage (NCBI taxonomy): Eukaryota > Metazoa > Arthropoda > Branchiopoda > Diplostraca > Daphniidae > Daphnia > Daphnia carinata. The sequence continues at coordinate 8,883,457 of NC_081335.1, read as the reverse complement.
AAATTAAAGTTACACAGACAGAAAACCTAACAGCATTAAACAATGTTACATGAACCCAATAATGGACGACACCCATCTAAATACTATGCCCCCGAATGTGTAAAATTCTCATTAAAAGTGCCCAAGGTTTCATTACTGAAATCTAAACATGGGTGCATTAGCAATTTCGACATCGATTATGATGTAATGGAGTTCGACGGGTTTACGTATGCCAGTAAATTCATTTCTTTTTGGGTTGTTTAAATACCGCTCTGAAAACGCTAGTTCCCTTCCAGTGTACCACAAGGGAACATCGGAAACGGTCCTCAATAGCTACGAGCAGGAACCACAGAAGTAGTTACACCCGAAACCTGTTTCACTCTCAGAAGCCAGCGTCATTACTCGTCATCGCGGGTTGAATGGAGGAATGTTTCTGGTGGGAAACAAGTCAAGATATACTACAGAAATGATCCTGTGAAGTATGATCTTAATGTTGAATTCAGTTGCTAAAGAATAAATAGATTATGCAAAATGAAACAGCATTAACGTATCTATACGAAAGTTGCCGCGGTTTTGCTAGTTAACGAGCTCATTCTAGAAGTGAATCTTGTCAAAAAGCGCTACACAGCGACACTTTGCGTTTTGTTCATTTACCACTATCAACCCGATGGCAAAACAACGACGATATTTATACCACTACGGAAATTAAACGTAGTAGTCTCTTGAAGGGCATCCAGTTACTTTCATCGTGCTCATTTGCAGAAATACATTCGATAGCTGAACACACATACTCCAGCTGGATGTGTGGCACGCATCTGTAATCCTGCTTCTGGGAGGCTTGATAGTGTGGATGACTTGAGACGAGGAGCCCTACTTCGTGATCGTGCATGTTGATCGAGCGTCCGCACTAAGCTCGTCATCAACATGGACCCATCGGAGGAGTTTGATGGGTGCAGGTTAGCTAAGGAGGAGCGAAACGGGCCAGGAGGGAAACTTAGCAGCCAAAAGTTCCCGTGTCGGGCAGTAGTAGGATCGCGCCCGTGAATGTGCGACATGGATTAGCCTCGGCGAAACAGTCAAACCTCTTTCATTTTCCTTCCTTTTTTTTTTTCGATTAGGAAAATTGTTATTTCTATGTGTTTCTTTGAACTTCAGATGTGAAATACTACAACGGCAGTGACCCCCCGCACTTTTGAAAAGTGTTATATATGTGCAAAGCTCATGCGGAATAATAATCTGAATCCTAGATATTGAATGGCGTTTGAAGTTTTTTTTTTTTTTTTTTTTTTTTTTTTTGAAGTTTTTCGCTTTCAATTCACTTCTTCGGATGGAACAGCGAATTGTGTGAATGTGAGTTCGATTTGAAATGGTAGAATGTTTGAATTTGCGGCCATCGGGCGCTTCGCGCCCTCGGCCGCGTTTTCAATTGCTATTGTTGATAGTACCGTGCTTCACTTTACATTTACGTGAATTTGCGGCCATCGGGCGCTTCGCGCCCTCGGCCGCGTTTGCAATTAGACACCTCAATATTCTTTTATCGATTTTCATCCGAAATTTGCACCCAAGCTACTCCCTAGGTTACGTACAAGAATTTATTTGTGTTTTATTGGGGTGCCCAGTCTAAAGACCAGGCGATCGAAAAATAAGTCATATAGACTCATCAGTGCTCCTAACCACGGAAATCTTTAGTAAAAGGCGAAAGATTTATCCGGGTATTGATTAGAAACCAGAGTGAATATCAACTGAAAGTAGTTGGTATTTATTCATTTCACAACTTCAAACCACTTTGGTAAAGTAACAATGGTAAACCCAAAAAATTCAACCATAAAGCAACTGCTGGTTTCTGTTAGATTTGAGACAGTGAGTAAAACAGACGATGCTGTGTAAAGCTCATGTAAACATCATTTTTTCGTTAGATTGTGCACTAAATTAATTCTGGTTAGATGAAACATAAACGCAGTCTAGGGCAAACGAAATCGGTAAGCTGAATTGGGTAAGAAAACGAAGGACAAGTCTTCTGCTAGTTCTTAAACCTTTGTATTGAACTCTTTCGCTTAGTTGAACAAAGTGCGATTCGTTCAGTAATTCTACAAGTTTTTCGGCCTTCGATATCCATGGGAACGAGTAACTAATCGCTTGCTAAATGCTAGAACCTAGCAGACAATGCCCATCACTAACGGAAAACTATGTTAACGTTCATTAAGGGAATCTGCTCCTGAAGGAGCTAACAAAAATTGCCGACGACGAAGATTATTTCACTCCTTCGTGGCGGGGTATTGGTTAAAGTTTTCAACTAGCAATAATCACATCTCGGTAAACCCTCATTGATTATGATATTGCCACTGCGCAAAGCTAAACTGTACATGAGAGGGCTCTACTACTTGAACCTTTCTCTCGCCAATTCTGCACGGACGTTGATATCAAGAAAACCAAGAGAGGTGCTGCTTTTCATTGAAATCTAACAGTTCGCTGCCCTCATTTTTACATTCACATACCTACAAAGATAATAGTTCACTTTACAAATATTCCACCTATGACCACACCACGCCATGGACTGGTAAAATTCATTTAAAGTGTGCATATTACGGTGCATTTCGCCAAATCAAATGAACGTGCAGGAATTGATTCAATTTGGAGTACAATTCCACTGAACCCGTCCCCGTTAACTTGACAATAAAATCGATAAAATTCACATTAATACCGATCGAAACATTTCCAATTACTATGAAATAGTGTTTTACCTTCAAACTTCAGAATGCCGTGACCAGGATTCGAACCTGGGTTACTACGGATTATCGTTTCCCCACAACGTAGGGTCCTAACCACTAGACGATCACGGCCAAATTCAAATTATTTGGCATCTGTAAAATGCTCCACACGATCAAGTTTATGGTTCATCAACAAATTGTATTGGTGGAAACAAAAAATTACTTAATGATCAAAAAACCAATGCCAACAGCATCTCGTATTCCCAAGCGGTCACCCATCCAGGTACTAACGAGACCCGACGCTGCTTAGACTTCGGGGAGCCGACGAGACCCGGTGCGTTCAGCGTGGTATGGCCGTTGGCACGGACGACCGTAAAGGTAACAACGTCTGTTTCGTTGCAAATTGTGTAGTTGCAGTCACCTTAAAAATCCTCTAGCTTAGCGCTTGGGCCTCGTTTACTACATAAAAAAACACTTCGTAATTGTGCATGATCAACTAAATGTTAGAATTTTCCTTGACGATTTCTATACTTAAAGAAATAAAACATTATTAAATCAAATGACATACCTTAGCTGACAAATCTGCCTAATGAACAGGATCCCGTGATGTATGGTACACTTGATATTATATGTTCTGCTTATCAGGGAACAGCGCGAACGCAGTCCCCCCACTACCAAAAATAGTACTCCCGAGTTAATCACATTTGGATTAATCGCAAAGGTCAGCCCAGCCGTAGTGCAATGGTAGGGCCTCACTCTGGAGGAACCTCCTTGATGATCAAGGTTGCCTCTGAGCCAGGTAAGTATGAGTTTAGTGAATACTTGACGATAACTCATAGTTTTTTGGTACCCAAACAATACTGACGAAGCACACTAAACCAAAGAGCTTAACAAAGAGCCATTGCGTATAGAATGGCGCAAAGAATCGAAAGATCCCACTGAGCATAGTCGATTCCATAAAGCTCTTGTTGAAATAATAGGAAATCTACAGCCATTCTTAGGTGAGAAGAAAAATGCTTCCATTTGACGAAAAATTTCTGCGCCCAACAGCAGACGGCGAACGGCACTGTTTAACCCTCGTTAGACGCTCAACTGATGTAAACGACAGATTCAGTAAGACAAATGTTTCATGACAGATTACCGAACAATCAATTCAAATCGAGACAACTTTAACAGTTAGAACTGAAAGGCAGTTTGTCCTTTTTAGATGAACATAACTCGTTGGGCTGCAATTAGTTAACCATGTTAGTTAACCATGTTTGACACTTACTAAAAGAGGTACACCATAACACTACAGCAGCCACATGATTGCAGATGCAATATTGACATACTGGGGATGACAAATATGTATGAGATGTAAATATACAGACATTGGTGTTACATCATTAGTTCCAACAAGATGATGCGTGATAAAGATGAGCAGATATACATTTATTTCATTCATAGAGATATCCCTTTTAAAGGGTGAGCCGATCCCGGAGGTACTGCAATACCGGGTCAACCCGTGACAGGATCAATGCAAGCATTGATTTCCCGCCGATTTCCAAAAATCAGTTTAATATTCTGGGGTCCATTTGAACCCGTATCAGATATTAAGCTGATAAGAACAGATACTACACTTTGATCTTAGCCAAAAGGCCGAGAAGCGATAACTGAGATTCAAGTTACTGGGTATTATATGCTATGCTGTTCTCGAAAATCTGACTGATGTACAAAAAAAGCAAACCCCTATCCAAAAACAATGAAATTCATCAATAAAACAGGTTGTTGCTAGAGCACCACCTGGCACTGCTAAAAGCCAATACAACTCATAAGTTTTTATCTTCTATTTTGATAGGAATGCTATATTAGGATGAGTCGTTCAAATATTAAGTTATTTGGGAAGCTGTTGAATGCAAAGCACCCTGAATTTAACTCGATGAACTCCACCTAGTAGAGAGTACTGCAGACTTTAAACTGCCTATTAAACAGACAGAGGAAGGTGTTAGTTAGAAACTTGGTAAAACGTTTTGTACGTAGCTCAAATCCACGGTAGACGAAACGCGGCAATATTTACAACTAAATTAAAGTTACACAGACAGAAAACCTAACAGCATTAAACAATGTTACATGAACCCAATAATGGACGACACCCATCTAAATACTATGCCCCCGAATGTGTAAAATTCTCATTAAAAGTGCCCAAGGTTTCATTACTGAAATCTAAACATGGGTGCATTAGCAATTTCGACATCGATTATGATGTAATGGAGTTCGACGGGTTTACGTATGCCAGTAAATTCATTTCTTTTTGGGTTGTTTAAATACCGCTCTGAAAACGCTAGTTCCCTTCCAGTGTACCACAAGGGAACATCGGAAACGGTCCTCAATAGCTACGAGCAGGAACCACAGAAGTAGTTACACCCGAAACCTGTTTCACTCTCAGAAGCCAGCGTCATTACTCGTCATCGCGGGTTGAATGGAGGAATGTTTCTGGTGGGAAACAAGTCAAGATATACTACAGAAATGATCCTGTGAAGTATGATCTTAATGTTGAATTCAGTTGCTAAAGAATAAATAGATTATGCAAAATGAAACAGCATTAACGTATCTATACGAAAGTTGCCGCGGTTTTGCTAGTTAACGAGCTCATTCTAGAAGTGAATCTTGTCAAAAAGCGCTACACAGCGACACTTTGCGTTTTGTTCATTTACCACTATCAACCCGATGGCAAAACAACGACGATATTTATACCACTACGGAAATTAAACGTAGTAGTCTCTTGAAGGGCATCCAGTTACTTTCATCGTGCTCATTTGCAGAAATACATTCGATAGCTGAACACACATACTCCAGCTGGATGTGTGGCACGCATCTGTAATCCTGCTTCTGGGAGGCTTGATAGTGTGGATGACTTGAGACGAGGAGCCCTACTTCGTGATCGTGCATGTTGATCGAGCGTCCGCACTAAGCTCGTCATCAACATGGACCCATCGGAGGAGTTTGATGGGTGCAGGTTAGCTAAGGAGGAGCGAAACGGGCCAGGAGGGAAACTTAGCAGCCAAAAGTTCCCGTGTCGGGCAGTAGTAGGATCGCGCCCGTGAATGTGCGACATGGATTAGCCTCGGCGAAACAGTCAAACCTCTTTCATTTTCCTTTTTTTTTTTCGATTAGGAAAATTGTTATTTCTATGTGTTTCTTTGAACTTCAGATGTGAAATACTACAACGGCAGTGACCCCCCGCACTTTTGAAAAGTGTTATATATGTGCAAAGCTCATGCGGAATAATAATCTGAATCCTAGATATTGAATGGCGTTTGAAGTTTTTTTTTTTTTTTTTTTTTTTTTTTTTTGAAGTTTTTCGCTTTCAATTCACTTCTTCGGATGGAACAGCGAATTGTGTGAATGTGAGTTCGATTTGAAATGGTAGAATGTTTGAATTTGCGGCCATCGGGCGCTTCGCGCCCTCGGCCGCGTTTTCAATTGCTATTGTGGATAGTACCGTGCTTCACTTTACATTTACGTGAATTTGCGGCCATCGGGCGCTTCGCGCCCTCGGCCGCGTTTGCAATTAGACACCTCAATATTCTTTTATCGATTTTCATCCGAAATTTGCACCCAAGCTACTCCCTAGGTTACGTACAAGAATTTATTTGTGTTTTATTGGGGTGCCCAGTCTAAAGACCAGGCGATCGAAAAATAAGTCATATAGACTCATCAGCGCTCCTACCCACGGAAATCTTTAGTAAAAGGCGAAAGATTTATCCGGGTATTGATTAGAAACCAGAGTGAATATCAACTGAAAGTAGTTGGTATTTATTCATTTCACAACTTCAAACCACTTTGGTAAAGTAACAATGGTAAACCCAAAAAATTCAACCATAAAGCAACTGCTGGTTTCTGTTAGATTTGAGACAGTGAGTAAAACAGACGATGCTGTGTAAAGCTCATGTAAACATCATTTTTTCGTTAGATTGTGCACTAAATTAATTCTGGTTAGATGAAACATAAACGCAGTCTAGGGCAAACGAAATCGGTAAGCTGAATTGGGTAAGAAAACGAAGGACAAGTCTTCTGCTAGTTCTTAAACCTTTGTATTGAACTCTTTCGCTTAGTTGAACAAAGTGCGATTCGTTCAGTAATTCTACAAGTTTTTCGGCCTTCGATATCCATGGGAACGAGTAACTAATCGCTTGCTAAATGCTAGAACCTAGCAGACAATGCCCATCACTAACGGAAAACTATGTTAACGTTCATTAAGGGAATCTGCTCCTGATGGAGCTAACAAAAATTGCCGACGACGAAGATTATTTCACTCCTTCGTGGCGGGGTATTGGTTAAAGTTTTCAACTAGCAATAATCACATCTCGGTAGACCCTCATTGATTATGATATTGCCACTGCGCAAAGCTAAATTGTACATGAGAGGGCTCTACTACTTGAACCTTTCTCTCGCCAATTCTGCACGGACGTTGATATCAAGAAAACCAAGAGAGGTGCTGCTTTTCATTGAAATCTAACAGTTCGCTGCCCTCATTTTTACATTCACATACCTACAAAGATAATAGTTCACTTTACAAATATTCCACCTATGACCACACCACGCCATGGACTGGTAAAATTCATTTAAAGTGTGCATATTACGGTGCATTTCGCCAAATCAAATGAACGTGCAGGAATTGATTCAATTTGGAGTACAATTCCACTGAACCCGTCCCCGTTAACTTGACAATAAAATCGATAAAATTCACATTAATACCGATCGAAACATTTCCAATTACTATGAAATAGTGTTTTACCTTCAAACTTCAGAATGCCGTGACCAGGATTCGAACCTGGGTTACTACGGATTATCGTTTCCCCACAACGTAGGGTCCTAACCACTAGACGATCACGGCCAAATTCAAATTATTTGGCATCTGTAAAATGCTCCACACGATCAAGTTTATGGTTCATCAACAAATTGTATTGGTGGAAACAAAAAAATTACTTAATGATCAAAAAACCAATGCCAACAGCATCTCGTATTCCCAAGCGGTCACCCATCCAGGTACTAACGAGACCCGACGCTGCTTAGACTTCGGGGAGCCGACGAGACCCGGTGCGTTCAGCGTGGTATGGCCGTTGGCACGGACGACCGTAAAGGTAACAACGTCTGTTTCGTTGCAAATTGTGTAGTTGCAGTCACCTTAAAAATCCTCTAGCTTAGCGCTTGGGCCTCGTTTACTACATAAAAAAACACTTCGTAATTGTGCATGATCAACTAAATGTTAGAATTTTCCTTGACGATTTCTATACTTAAAGAAATAAAACATTATTAAATCAAATGACATACCTTAGCTGACAAATCTGCCTAATGAACAGGATCCCGTGATGTATGGTACACTTGATATTATATGTTCTGCTTCTCAGGGGACAGCGCGAACGCAGTCCCCCACTACCAAAAATTGTACTCCCGAGTTAATCGCATTTGGATTAATCGCAAGGGTCAGCCCATCCGCAGTGCAATGGTAGGGCCTCACCCTGGAGGAACCACCTTAATGATCATGGTTGCCTCTGAGCCAGGTAAGTATGAGTTTAGTGAATACTTGACGATAACTCATAGTTTTTTGGTACCCAAACAATACTGACGAAGCACACTAAACCAAAGAGCTTAACAAAGAGCCATTGCGTATAGAATGGCGCAAAGAATCGAAAGATCCCACTGAGCATAGTCGATTCCATAAAGCTCTTGTTGAAATAATAGGAAATCAGCCATTCTTAGGTGAGAAGAAAAATGCTTCCATTTGACGAAAAATTTCTGCGCCCAACAGCAGACGGCGAACGGCACTGTTTAACCCTCGTTAGACGCTCAACTGATGTAAACGACAGATTCAGTAAGACAAATGTTTCATGACAGATTACCGAACAATCAATTCAAATCGAGACAACTTTAACAGTTAGAACTGAAAGGCAGTTTGTCCTTTTTAGATGAACATAACTCGTTGGGCTGCAATTAGTTAACCATGTTTGACACTTACTAAAAGAGGTACACCATAACACTACAGCAGCCACATGATTGCAGATGCAATATTGACATACTGGGGATGACAAATATGTATGAGATGTAAATATACAGACATTGGTGTTACATCATTAGTTCCAACAAGATGATGCGTGATAAAGATGAGCAGATATACATTTATTTCATTCATAGAGATATCCCTTTTAAAGGGTGAGCCGATCCCGGAGGTACTGCAATACCGGGTCAACCCGTGACAGGATCAATGCAAGCATTGTTCCCGCCGATTTTCAAAAATCAGTTTAATATTCTGGGGTCCATTTGAACCCGTATCAGATATTAAGCTGATAAGAACAGATTTTATGATTTGTATTTTCTAATGGACTGGGAATAAAGTTATATACAGTGTTCTTTTTACATGTATATGTAAGGGGAAAAAGTTCGCGAGACGACGTGTCAACGCTACGTTAAAAACCCTTAAAGAGAAGGTTGCAGAAGACTGTTGTCTTCTGTTTCTTCATCTTCTTCAGGTAGTGGATCGCTTTCTTCTGTTTGGTATGCCAAGTGTTTCGCTATTATCCTGGTAGTTCCTTGTATGGCCAAGAGCTTCATCTTCCTCTTCAGGTGGTTCCACCGTCTTCCAGGGATGCTCAGGGCTAGGGATATTGCGTCGTTGCTCGGTAGCCAAGACCCGAGTGAGCCAACGACTAGAGGAAGTACAGAGCCGAGGTGTTTGTACTTCTCTATCTTCTTATCCCTGGCCTTCTCTAACCCTTCTGCGCTGCTTAGAGGCACCGTTACGTCAATGATGATGGCAGGATTCGTCGAGGTTACTACGATGTCCGGTCGCATTCCAGAGGAGTCAACTGCCCGATTTACAGAGACGGAGTGGCCATGTGCCTCCGCCTCTGTCACCATAAGATCTAGAATAGAGTTGTGTCTATTAATTGACAGAGCTGAGTTGACTTGGCAACAACAGACGACATGGTCTGTTGTTTCCAATTTGCCACAACCAAGACGACATGTCTTGACTGTGGACTTAGATCCTGGACACCCTCTGACTGGTAGTCTTCCGAGTCTGGCTTGGTGGAGGTAGTGCCATTCTTGAAACGTTAGGGGTGTTCTGCAAGAGATGAGTGCTGCCGTGTCCTTTGCCATGTCGAGTGCAAGTCCTGTCGCGACTTTTCCTTGTTGTTCCGACAGTAGCCTGGATGTCCATCTTCCTCTAAGGGCGGTTCTGAGTCCTCTGACTGCTTTTAGGGAGATACAAGAGATGTCATCGGCGATGATTTTGGAGTATTGTTCCCCGGATACATCAATCTTGATCCTCTTTAAGTGGCCAGCTGCCCTCCTCGAACGCGTCCAGAGGTTCATGGATGATCCTCCATGTCTTATGGCACCAAGACCTTTGTCCATTGACCCTGCCAAGAATTCATTAATTGGTATGGGGAATGGTACTTCTCTCCTTCCGTATCCCAGACGGATGGTCTCTTCAAGTTGTGCCATAGCCACTTGGCTGACGGACTCGTCTTCGCTATCCAGGAGCTGCATTGCCCTGGCAATGGTCCAGATATCGGCTTCCTCGGTCAGAGGAAGCATTCCAAGTCCCCCAACCCTTCTGTCTGCATAGAAAAAGGCCGTGTTAGATGATATTGGGACGTTCGCAACTCTACGTAAAAAATCTCTGCATGCGACATCAAGGTCGAAGAGAGCACCCTTTTCCACCCTGCCAGACGCTAGGTGGTGAGACAGCGAAGGCAGAAGGCAACTCCTGTAGACTTCTAACTTCTGCCAGGGAGCTAAACCGGAATCTGCTACTTTGATTAAGTTGTCTAGTAGGGAAGTTGTTGGACGGAAGGTAAGTCGAGCGCCTAAAGGTGTTCCTAGGTAGTCCTCTTGCTCTTCTTCTGCCAATGGTCTAATTTCGGCTTGTCCAATTTTCAGTCGATTGCCTGTAACAGATTTTCCATTAGTAAGTGTTAAGGACGTGCACTTACCTGGATTAAACTTCAAGCCTAGCGAGGTTGCCGTGTTCTCTATGGCGTTGAGAGTTCTCTGCGTTTCCGAGACTGATGATCCTACAATGGCGATGTCGTCCGCATAAGCAGTGGTCGAGATCCTCGCTCCAAAGGCTGTGAATCCGGTGTTATGGGATTTCGCTGTCCGGATGATTGGTTCAGCTGCCAAGTTGAACACTACGCTGCTTAGTGGGTCGCCCTGTCGAACACCAGCCGTTGGATGAATCTGAACAGACTCTTGCCCGACAGCAAACTCCATAACGTTGTTCAAGTAGATGTCGCTGAGGATGCGACGGAGCTGAGCTGGCAGTGGTAGACTCTGAAACAGACAATTTAGAATCGGGTGAGGGATCGATCCAAAAGCATTTGAGAGGTCCAACCAGGCAATCACCATCTCCCTCTTTGACTGTTTCGCCTGTTCGATAACAGTGTGAAGGAGATGTGTGTGTTCCTGGATGCCCCTGACACCTGGAAGAAACCCTTTTTGCTCTGGTGACATCCATCCTAGTTTCGTTGCCGTGGCCATTATTCTTGAGGAGAGTATTCCTGAGAAGATCTTGTACATGGTTGGCAGAAGAGATATTGGCCGGAAGTTCCCATACTCTGACGAGTCGCCTTTCTTGTATATGGGGACTGTCTTCGATGTTTTCCAGCAGGATGGAATCCCATAAATCCATACGGAGCGGTAGATAACAGCTAAGAGATGGCCGCTCGCATCCAGAGCACGTAGGTGTCTGTATTCCAGGCCATCTCGTCCAGGCGCTGTGTTGCAAGCTTTGCCGAGTTTGAGCTTGATTTCCTCTGGACTAGGGGGCGAGGAAAGAATTTCGAGTTCCTCTTGAGTCGGGTTTTGCCATTTGCATTCATCAAAGTGAGTCTTGGCGAAGTTGATCTGTTCAGTTGGTGGTGGTTCTTGCGAGTACGTTGATCTGAGGAATGCGGCAGCCGAATCCTTGGTTCCCGTGTAGCCAATGGATTGCTCCTCTAATATCTTCCTGACAGCTTTGCGAGGGTAAAGCGAGTAGAGGCGTTGCAGTTTGCCCTTTTTCGCCGCTTCCTTTTTTCCTGAGCGCCTGATTTTCTGTTGTTGTCGGTTTTGATTACGCTTACTTCTTGTTCTCTCTGTTGTAGCTCTTGGTCTTCTCGGAGCTGGAATCGTGTCTTCTGGATTCGTTGCCAGTCTCAGCCACTCCGTTGTGCATTCGTTGAGAAGGGAATCAAGACCCTCTAAAGTGGTGCACAATTCTATCTTCGATGCCCACAACCCCCTAAACTCGTCTTCTGTTCCCACTATGTCGACGGTGGCTGGTGAGTTCACAAATTGGCTCGTGGATGATAAAGGGGAAGAGAAGGAGGTGTTTGTACTAGAGTTAGGGGTTGAAGCTGGGGAACTAGAGGGTGTTGCGTTTGGATAGGGTGTTTGGACGCGGGATTCTGGTGGGGGATCCAGATTGGGTTCGTGACTATGTACGTTAGGTGATGGGTTGGCGAGGTGAGCAAGGATGGGTGACTGTGTTACGTTTGGTGAATGGGCAGTTGGAAATGGGGTGCTAGAGGCTGTGGGTGAGGTGGGCGTGGTTGGTTGTTGGGAACTATGGATTTTAAAGTGCTCTCTCATGGCATGACCTTGTAGTATGACGTTGCACGCTCTGCATTTCCATTTCCTTTTAGTGGACAAACCGTGTTCGCGCGCTACGTGGTGTTCGATAGATTGCGCTGCCACTGTTCCCCGGGCCGTTGTAGACCAACGGCAAAGTGGACATCTACAGTTTCCACAAGGATAGGGAAGGATGAGATCCTCCCCTGCAATTTCTGATTGCTCTATGGAAATGCTTTCATCGCTACTACTATCTACGCTACATGCTTCGTCGCATACCGCGTGGTGTCTTTTGGCTCTGACTCGTTCTTCACAAATATGATTGCACGATTGGCAATAAAAGTTAGTGATGACGGTCAGACCATGCTTTGATTTTAAGTGATCGACGGCATTTTTAATATGGGTCTTTGAACCATATCTACCACTTGGGCAGAGAGAGCACTTTAGAATGGAAGGTACAGGAAAGGGAAGCTTGAGAAAACCATCTACGACGTTGTAGAAAAACAACTCTGTTGCCGACTCAGTCATTATGGTCGTAACATTGTTATTTTTTGACAGTTTTTGCAAGCGAGTGAGACAAAAGTTATTTGATTGAATTTACGGTAAGGAGAATTTGGAGTTTCAAAACAGACACAAAATTAACAAAAACAGGCACAAATCTTTAAAGGTATTCAAAAGTAAGTTCAAGTGATAAATCTACATTTACTATTACTTTTACTAGTACAAATTTTTACAGTTTACTCTAGAGCCAATTTGTGAACTTGTTAGTTTGGGGGCCTAACCGTGACGCACGTGTGGGGAATATGAAGAACGAGATGGGAGCTGACGGCCGGATTGGATACCGGAAGACCGACGTCAATTGACGCCGCGTAGTTTACGCCAAACCACACCTTCTCGCCAGCTGCCGACGTAAGCGATTACCCAGCTGTCAAGAATTGAGAGATGAGGAAATGTTAGTGAGGAAGTAGGCCAAGATTGCCCGAAAAGGTTTCAGACAATCAGCAGCACCACTTGGTCGAAAATTAATCAGTCTATGATACCCGGGGTTCAGTTGAACCCGTATCAGATATTAAGCTGACGATTAATTAAGCGTATCAGATATTAAGCTGATAAGAACAGATACTACACTTTGATCTTAGCCAAAAGGCCGAGAAGCGATAACTGTGATTCAAGTTACTGGGTATTATATGCTATGCTGTTCTCGAAAATCTGACTGATGTACAAAAAAAGCAAACCCCTATCCAAAAACAATGAAATTCATCAATAAAACAGGTTGTTGCTAGAGCACCACAAAAACTGAAATTCATCAATAAAACACTAGAGCTAAAAGCCAATACAACTCATAAGTTTTTATCTTCTATTTTGATAGGAATGCTATATTAGGATGAGTCGTTCAAATATTAAGTTATTTGGGAAGCTGTTGAATGCAAAGCACCCTGAATTTAACTCGATGAACTCCACCTAGTAGAGAGTACTGCAGACTTTAAACTGCCTATTAAACAGACAGAGGAAGGTGTTAGTTAGAAACTTGGTAAAACGTTTTGTACGTAGCTCAAATCCACGGTAGACGAAACGCGGCAATATTTACAACTAAATTAAAGTTACACAGACAGAGAACCTAACAGCATTAAACAATGTTACATGAACCCAATAATGGACGACACCCATCTAAATACTATGCCCCCGAATGTGTAAAATTCTCATTAAAAGTGCCCAAGGTTTCATTACTGAAATCTAAACATGGGTGCATTAGCAATTTCGACATCGATTATGATGTAATGGAGTTCGACGGGTTTACGTATGCCAGTAAATTCATTTCTTTTTGGGTTGTTTAAATACCGCTCTGAAAACGCTAGTTCCCTTCCAGTGTACCACAAGGGAACATCGGAAACGGTCCTCAATAGCTACGAGCAGGAACCACAGAAGTAGTTACACCCGAAACCTGTTTCACTCTCAGAAGCCAGCGTCATTACTCGTCATCGCGGGTTGAATGGAGGAATGTTTCTGGTGGGAAACAAGTCAAGATATACTACAGAAATGATCCTGTGAAGTATGATCTTAATGTTGAATTCAGTTGCTAAAGAATAAATAGATTATGCAAAATGAAACAGCATTAACGTATCTATACGAAAGTTGCCGCGGTTTTGCTAGTTAACGAGCTCATTCTAGAAGTGAATCTTGTCAAAAAGCGCTACACAGCGACACTTTGCGTTTTGTTCATTTACCACTATCAACCCGATGGCAAAACAACGACGATATTTATACCACTACGGAAATTAAACGTAGTAGTCTCTTGAAGGGCATCCAGTTACTTTCATCGTGCTCATTTGCAGAAATACATTCGATAGCTGAACACACATACTCCAGCTGGATGTGTGGCACGCATCTGTAATCCTGCTTCTGGGAGGCTTGATAGTGTGGATGACTTGAGACGAGGAGCCCTACTTCGTGATCGTGCATGTTGATCGAGCGTCCGCACTAAGCTCGTCATCAACATGGACCCATCGGAGGAGTTTGATGGGTGCAGGTTAGCTAAGGAGGAGCGAAACGGGCCAGGAGGGAAACTTAGCAGCCAAAAGTTCCCGTGTCGGGCAGTAGTAGGATCGCGCCCGTGATTGTGCGACATGGATTAGCCTCGGCGAAACAGTCAAACCTCTTTCATTTTCCTTCCTTTTTTTTTTTTCGATTAGGAAAATTGTTATTTCTATGTGTTTCTTTGAACTTCAGATGTGAAATACTACAACGGCAGTGACCCCCCGCACTTTTGAAAAGTGTTATATATGTGCAAAGCTCATGCGGAATAATAATCTGAATCCTAGATATTGAATGGCGTTTGAAGTTTTCTTTTTTTTTTTTTTTTTTTTTTTTGAAGTTTTTCGCTTTCAATTCACTTCTTCGGATGGAACAGCGAATTGTGTGAATGTGAGTTCGATTTGAAATGGTAGAATGTTTGAATTTGCGGCCATCGGGCGCTTCGCGCCCTCGGCCGCGTTTTCAATTGCTATTGTGGATAGTACCGTGCTTCACTTTACATTTACGTGAATTTGCGGCCATCGGGCGCTTCGCGCCCTCGGCCGCGTTTGCAATTAGACACCTCAATATTCTTTTATCGATTTTCATCCGAAATTTGCACCCAAGCTACTCCCTAGGTTACGTACAAGAATTTATTTGTGTTTTATTGGGGTGCCCAGTCTAAAGACCAGGCGATCGAAAAATAAGTCATATAGACTCATCAGTGCTCCTAACCACGGAAATCTTTAGTAAAAGGCGAAAGATTTATCCGGGTATTGATTAGAAACCAGAGTGAATATCAACTGAAAGTAGTTGGTATTTATTCATTTCACAACTTCAAACCACTTTGGTAAAGTAACAATGGTAAACCCAAAAAATTCAACCATAAAGCAACTGCTGGTTTCTGTTAGATTTGAGACAGTGAGTAAAACAGACGATGCTGTGTAAAGCTCATGTAAACATCATTTTTTCGTTAGATTGTGCACTAAATTAATTCTGGTTAGATGAAACATAAACGCAGTCTAGGGCAAACGAAATCGGTAAGCTGAATTGGGTAAGAAAACGAAGGACAAGTCTTCTGCTAGTTCTTAAACCTTTGTATTGAACTCTTTCGCTTAGTTGAACAAAGTGCGATTCGTTCAGTAATTCTACAAGTTTTTCGGCCTTCGATATCCATGGGAACGAGTAACTAATCGCTTGCTAAATGCTAGAACCTAGCAGACAATGCCCATCACTAACGGAAAACTATGTTAACGTTCATTAAGGGAATCTGCTCCTGATGGAGCTAACAAAAATTGCCGACGACGAAGATTATTTCACTCCTTCGTGGCGGGGTATTGGTTAAAGTTTTCAACTAGCAATAATCACATCTCGGTAAACCCTCATTGATTATGATATTGCCACTGCGCAAAGCTAAATTGTACATGAGAGGGCTCTACTACTTGAACCTTTCTCTCGCCAATTCTGCACGGACGTTGATATCAAGAAAACCAAGAGAGGTGCTGCTTTTCATTGAAATCTAACAGTTCGCTGCCCTCATTTTTACATTCACATACCTACAAAGATAATAGTTCACTTTACAAATATTCCACCTATGACCACACCACGCCATGGACTGGTAAAATTCATTTAAAGTGTGCATATTACGGTGCATTTCGCCAAATCAAATGAACGTGCAGGAATTGATTCAATTTGGAGTACAATTCCACTGAACCCGTCCCCGTTAACTTGACAATAAAATCGATAAAATTCACATTAATACCGATCGAAACATTTCCAATTACT
Source organism: Daphnia carinata (assembly GCF_022539665.2). Taxonomy (NCBI): domain Eukaryota; kingdom Metazoa; phylum Arthropoda; class Branchiopoda; order Diplostraca; family Daphniidae; genus Daphnia; species Daphnia carinata. The sequence continues at coordinate 8,866,880 of NC_081335.1, read as the reverse complement.
ATGAAATAGTGTTTTACCTTCAAACTTCAGAATGCCGTGACCAGGATTCGAACCTGGGTTACTACGGATTATCGTTTCCCCACAACGTAGGGTCCTAACCACTAGACGATCACGGCCAAATTCAAATTATTTGGCATCTGTAAAATGCTCCACACGATCAAGTTTATGGTTCATCAACAAATTGTATTGGTGGAAACAAAAAAATTACTTAATGATCAAAAAACCAATGCCAACAGCATCTCGTATTCCCAAGCGGTCACCCATCCAGGTACTAACGAGACCCGACGCTGCTTAGACTTCGGGGAGCCGACGAGACCCGGTGCGTTCAGCGTGGTATGGCCGTTGGCACTTTCGACCGTAAAGGTAACAACGTCTGTTTCGTTGCAAATTGTGTAGTTGCAGTCACCTTAAAAATCCTCTAGCTTAGCGCTTGGGCCTCGTTTACTACATAAAAAAACACTTCGTAATTGTGCATGATCAACTAAATGTTAGAATTTTCCTTGACGATTTCTATACTTAAAGAAATAAAACATTATTAAATCAAATGACATACCTTAGCTGACAAATCTGCCTAATGAACAGGATCCCGTGATGTATGGTACACTTGATATTATATGTTCTGCTTCTCAGGGGACAGCGCGAACGCAGTCCCCCACTACCAAAAATTGTACTCCCGAGTTAATCACATTTGGATTAATCGCAAGGGTCAGCCCATCCCCAGTGCAATGGCAGGGCCTCGCCCTGGAGGAACCACCTTGGTGATCATGGTTGCCTCTGAGCCAGGTAAGTATGATTTTAGTGAATACTTGACGATAACTCATAGTTTTTTGGTACCCAAACAATACTGACGAAGCACACTAAACCAAAGAGCTTAACAAAGAGCCATTGCGTATAGAATGGCGCAAAGAATCGAAAGATCCCACTGAGCATAGTCGATTCCATAAAGCTCTTGTTGAAATAATAGGAAATCTACAGCCATTCTTAGGTGAGAAGAAAAATGCTTCCATTTGACGAAAAATTTCTGCGCCCAACAGCAGACGGCGAACGGCACTGTTTAACCCTCGTTAGACGCTCAACTGATGTAAACGACAGATTCAGTAAGACAAATGTTTCATGACAGATTACCGAACAATCAATTCAAATCGAGACAACTTTAACAGTTAGAACTGAAAGGCAGTTTGTCCTTTTTAGATGAACATAACTCGTTGGGCTGCAATTAGTTAACCATGTTTGACACTTACTAAAAGAGGTACACCATAACACTACAGCAGCCACATGATTGCAGATGCAATATTGACATACTGGGGATGACAAATATGAGATGTAAATATACAGACATTGGTGTTACATCATTAGTTCCAACAAGATGATGCGTGATAAAGATGAGCAGATATACATTTATTTCATTCATAGAGATATCCCTTTTAAAGGGTGAGCCGATCCCGGAGGTACTGCAATACCGGGTCAACCCGTGACAGGATCAATGCAAGCATTGATTTCCCACCGATTTCAAAAATCAGTTTAATATTCTGGGGTCCATTTGAACCCGTATCAGATATTAAGCTGATAAGAACAGATACTACACTTTGATCTTAGCCAAAAGGCCGAGAAGCGATAACTGTGGTTCAAGTTACTGGGTATTATATGCTATGCTGTTCTCGAAAATCTGACTGATGTACAAAAAAAGCAAACCCCTATCCAAAAACAATGAAATTCATCAATAAAACAGGTTGTTGCTAGAGCACCACCTGGCACTGCTAAAAGCCAATACAACTCATAAGTTTTTATCTTCTATTTTGATAGGAATGCTATATTAGGATGAGTCGTTCAAATATTAAGTTATTTGGGAAGCTGTTGAATGCAAAGCACCCTGAATTTAACTCGATGAACTCCACCTAGTAGAGAGTACTGCAGACTTTAAACTGCCTATTAAACAGACAGAGGAAGGTGTTAGTTAGAAACTTGGTAAAACGTTTTGTACGTAGCTCAAATCCACGGTAGACGAAACGCGGCAATATTTACAACTAAATTAAAGTTACACAGACAGAAAACCTAACAGCATTAAACAATGTTACATGAACCCAATAATGGACGACACCCATCTAAATACTATGCCCCCGAATGTGTAAAATTCTCATTAAAAGTGCCCAAGGTTTCATTACTGAAATCTAAACATGGGTGCATTAGCAATTTCGACATCGATTATGATGTAATGGAGTTCGACGGGTTTACGTATGCCAGTAAATTCATTTCTTTTTGGGTTGTTTAAATACCGCTCTGAAAACGCTAGTTCCCTTCCAGTGTACCACAAGGGAACATCGGAAACGGTCCTCAATAGCTACGAGCAGGAACCACAGAAGTAGTTACACCCGAAACCTGTTTCACTCTCAGAAGCCAGCGTCATTACTCGTCATCGCGGGTTGAATGGAGGAATGTTTCTGGTGGGAAACAAGTCAAGATATACTACAGAAATGATCCTGTGAAGTATGATCTTAATGTTGAATTCAGTTGCTAAAGAATAAATAGATTATGCAAAATGAAACAGCATTAACGTATCTATACGAAAGTTGCCGCGGTTTTGCTAGTTAACGAGCTCATTCTAGAAGTGAATCTTGTCAAAAAGCGCTACACAGCGACACTTTGCGTTTTGTTCATTTACCACTATCAACCCGATGGCAAAACAACGACGATATTTATACCACTACGGAAATTAAACGTAGTAGTCTCTTGAAGGGCATCCAGTTACTTTCATCGTGCTCATTTGCAGAAATACATTCGATAGCTGAACACACATACTCCAGCTGGATGTGTGGCACGCATCTGTAATCCTGCTTCTGGGAGGCTTGATAGTGTGGATGACTTGAGACGAGGAGCCCTACTTCGTGATCGTGCATGTTGATCGAGCGTCCGCACTAAGCTCGTCATCAACATGGACCCATCGGAGGAGTTTGATGGGTGCAGGTTAGCTAAGGAGGAGCGAAACGGGCCAGGAGGGAAACTTAGCAGCCAAAAGTTCCCGTGTCGGGCAGTAGTAGGATCGCGCCCGTGAATGTGCGACATGGATTAGCCTCGGCGAAACAGTCAAACCTCTTTCATTTTCCTTCCTTTTTTTTTTTTTTCGATTAGGAAAATTGTTATTTCTATGTGTTTCTTTGAACTTCAGATGTGAAATACTACAACGGCAGTGACCCCCCGCACTTTTGAAAAGTGTTATATATGTGCAAAGCTCATGCGGAATAATAATCTGAATCCTAGATATTGAATGGCGTTTGAAGTTTTTTTTTTTTTTTTTTTTTTTTTTTTTTGAAGTTTTTCGCTTTCAATTCACTTCTTCGGATGGAACAGCGAATTGTGTGAATGTGAGTTCGATTTGAAATGGTAGAATGTTTGAATTTGCGGCCATCGGGCGCTTCGCGCCCTCGGCCGCGTTTTCAATTGCTATTGTGGATAGTACCGTGCTTCACTTTACATTTACGTGAATTTGCGGCCATCGGGCGCTTCGCGCCCTCGGCCGCGTTTGCAATTAGACACCTCAATATTCTTTTATCGATTTTCATCCGAAATTTGCACCCAAGCTACTCCCTAGGTTACGTACAAGAATTTATTTGTGTTTTATTGGGGTGCCCAGTCTAAAGACCAGGCGATCGAAAAATAAGTCATATAGACTCATCAGTGCTCCTACCCACGGAAATCTTTAGTAAAAGGCGAAAGATTTATCCGGGTATTGATTAGAAACCAGAGTGAATATCAACTGAAAGTAGTTGGTATTTATTCATTTCACAACTTCAAACCACTTTGGTAAAGTAACAATGGTAAACCCAAAAAATTCAACCATAAAGCAACTGCTGGTTTCTGTTAGATTTGAGACAGTGAGTAAAACAGACGATGCTGTGTAAAGCTCATGTAAACATCATTTTTTCGTTAGATTGTGCACTAAATTAATTCTGGTTAGATGAAACATAAACGCAGTCTAGGGCAAACGAAATCGGTAAGCTGAATTGGGTAAGAAAACGAAGGACAAGTCTTCTGCTAGTTCTTAAACCTTTGTATTGAACTCTTTCGCTTAGTTGAACAAAGTGCGATTCGTTCAGTAATTCTACAAGTTTTTCGGCCTTCGATATCCATGGGAACGAGTAACTAATCGCTTGCTAAATGCTAGAACCTAGCAGACAATGCCCATCACTAACGGAAAACTATGTTAACGTTCATTAAGGGAATCTGCTCCTGATAGAGCTAACAAAAATTGCCGACGACGAAGATTATTTCACTCCTTCGTGGCGGGGTATTGGTTAAAGTTTTCAACTAGCAATAATCACATCTCGGTAGACCCTCATTGATTATGATATTGCCACTGCGCAAAGCTAAATTGTACATGAGAGGGCTCTACTACTTGAACCTTTCTCTCGCCAATTCTGCACGGACGTTGATATCAAGAAAACCAAGAGAGGTGCTGCTTTTCATTGAAATCTAACAGTTCGCTGCCCTCATTTTTACATTCACATACCTACAAAGATAATAGTTCACTTTACAAATATTCCACCTATGACCACACCACGCCATGGACTGGTAAAATTCATTTAAAGTGTGCATATTACGGTGCATTTCGCCAAATCAAATGAACGTGCAGGAATTGATTCAATTTGGAGTACAATTCCACTGAACCCGTCCCCGTTAACTTGACAATAAAATCGATAAAATTCACATTAATACCGATCGAAACATTTCCAATTACTATGAAATAGTGTTTTACCTTCAAACTTCAGAATGCCGTGACCAGGATTCGAACCTGGGTTACTACGGATTTGCGTTATCAGACCCCACAACGTAGGGTCCTAACCACTAGACGATCACGGCCAAATTCAAATTATTTGGCATCTGTAAAATGCTCCACACGATCAAGTTTATGGTTCATCAACAAATTGTATTGGTGGAAACAAAAAAATTACTTAATGAAAGAAAAACCAATGCCAACAGCATCTCGTATTCCCAAGCGGTCACCCATCTTTTTTTTTTTTTTTTGTAAAATAACCTTTTATTCACAATTAATTTTCATGGCAATACAGCAATTTACAACAAAACAGGATGAAATACAAATAGAACAAAAACAAACAAAAAAACAAAAATACAAATAGAACAAAAACAAAAAAAAAAAAAAACAAACAAAGGGTTCTTGGATGAGAGACGATGAGCAGGGAACAGAATAAAAAAAAAAAAAAAAAATTGGCAATGGCGGTTTAAGAATCTAAACAAACAAACAAAAAACAAACAAACAAATGCAAAGAATTTTGGGGTAGGCTAATTACACAAAAAAAAAACAAACAAAAATAAACAAATGTGAACAATTTGGAACATCGAAATCTATACAAGAACCAGAAAACAACAATATGAACATAATAATTATAACTAAAAAGAAAGTCAAGGTTTTTTCCGGGGAGGACGAAGGGTTCTCCATAAGCTCTCTACTTCTTCTTGACGAGGAGTGCGGTGGTGAAGTCTTGATTTCCAGGTGATGAAGATGTAAGCAGCCAGAAGAGTAAATGTTAGCCGGAGATTACCTATTGGCCCAAAATGGCCACGAATCAAATCTTCGTTTGACGACCTGCAGCCCATTTGACGCATAGTTCCCTCCAACCAGCTCCAAACGATGAGGCGTGCAGGACATTGGAACGTCAGATGCTCATCGGTTTCTGGATGTTGAAGGCAGATAGGGCATGTAGCATCCTTGGTGGGATCCAACCGATGGCATCTGGTCCTGGTAGGGAGAAGTCGCTGGTTGAAGAGGAACATGGTTTCTCGGATGTTGCTTGGCAGGGCTGCAGTCTCCTTCCAGATTCGTGGCCAATCCAGGTGAGGCCTTAGGATCTCCAGCTTTCCCTGAGTGATTACCTCCAGGATCCAATGGTTATATGTTTTCCTGTGAACCATTGGATTCCCCTGCACCAGGATGGAAGCGGCGAACAGTTGTTTAATCTGATGCAGGGGTTCCTGAAGGTAGTTGGGCCTCTTCATGACTGCTACAGGTGCGGTGTTGTTCTTGTAGATGGGAAGTAAGGTGCGGAGAGGGAAGGACATCCAATAACGAAGTAGAGAGCTTTCTGGACTACTGGGGCCTACAAGGATTCTATACGTGGGACAGAGGAAAAGTGAACGGTAAAAGAGGTGTGTGTTGACCATTCCCAGTCCCCCTTGGCTCACAGAACGATATATTACAGTTTTGTTCGGCCTTTCTACTTTTCCCATCCATAGGAATTTCATAACAGCCTTTAAAATCTGGTCAGACATATTTTGATTACATGGTAATACCTGTGCAATAAACACAGTTCCGGAGAGAGCCTTCGACTTGAGAAAAATTACTCTCTGGTAGAGATTGAAACGTCGACAGGCATTCTCTCGCAGGATACCATTTAGAGAGCCGAATGCATCACTCCAAACCCTATTAGCTGTCTCAACTATGGAATGGGAGAACTTAATTCCTAAGAGGGACAATGTTGGTGCTGATACAAGCCACTCAAGAGGCCAAGTGGACCTAGAGCTCCAATTCCCAAGTCCAAGGGCTTTCGTTTTCTCTTTATTCATCCTTGCCTTTGTCCACTGACAGAACAAGTCAATGACTTGTCCTGCCCTGGTAAAATCTTCGTCACAAGAAATGAAAATGGTGACGTCATCAACAAAGGCTCTGACAGTGAGTTTTTCATTAAATAATGATATGCCCTTGAGAACATGAGATAAACGCACTAGCAAAGGCTCAATGTATAGTACAAAAAGATGGACAGATAGGGGGCATCCCTGGCGAATCGATTGAATGTCAGAAATCACCCCAGCCACCTCCGATCCGTTGAGGATTGACATTCCTGTTACAGAGTACATCGTCTGCAACCAACGGACGAAAGTGGTGGGATAGCCCATGACATCCAGAATTCTCCAGAGGACTTCCCTGTTAACCAGGTCGTAGGCCTTTTCAAAGTCGACTCCAACAATGGCAGCGCCCATACCCCGAATCGGAAAGTTGGAAGAGTCATGGCATCCCCGGTCATCAACGTATTGAATGACATCTCTGTAAAGTACTAAATTATCGAAAATCAATCTACCAGGTACCCCACCTTTTTGGTGAGGCCCTATGGTAGATGACAGTGTCTGCTTCAAACGTCTCGCTAAGACAGATGCCATGACTTTGTAGTCACAGTTCAAGAGAGAAATTGGCCGAAAATTAGAAACCCCGCAAAGTCCAGACGACTTGGGTATTAGCCTAATCGCCGCTTGTCCCTGCGAAGACGTCAGAGTTTCCCTTTCCAGGATATGATTAAACATAGCCAAGAAATGGGGTGCGATCTCGTCCCAATATTCTACGTAAAACTCGTAAGGAATGCCATCGGTGCCAGGGGACTTGTTTGATTTCATGGCTGTCAGGGCAGATCGAATCTCAAAAAGGGAAATTGGTGCTGTCAGGTTTGGGTTTGGTTTCAAGCAATCTCTTACTCCCTCTAAAAAATCATTCCCTGCCAGTATGTCAGGAGAAGGTTGGTTTTTAAAAATTTTAGTAAAATGGGAAACAATTTCTGCGGAAATGTCCTCTTTGGTCGATAAGCAAGTGCCATTTTGGGCAATGATCTTATCAATGCGACATTTGCGGTAGTTAATTCTAGCTCTATTAACATGGAAGATATTAGCTTCCTCGACTTCTTCGCCCTCAAAGCAGCGGGAACGAATCCCATACCCTTTGAGTGTGCTCTCCTCCCAAGACTTTGAGAATTTCCTCAACTGGTGAAAGGCAACCCAATCAAAGGTATCTGCTTCGGCCATCTCCTGAATGCAAGTCTGGTAGAAAAACTTGGTTTCTCTAACCATTCGAGCTCTTTGCCTAGAATAATCTACCGAAATGCGCTTGATACCCGGTTTCAGGACACTCTCCCACCAATTTGCTACATTGCTTTCCCTAAGAGGATGATTGGCAGATTCCCGAATAAAGTTAATGACATATTTCTGAAAACCTTCTTCTGACAGTATGGAAGTATTTAACTTCCACAACCCAGCAGGAGATCTAGTACGATGCGGGAGATCGAGATTGCAAGTAAAAGTAGATTGTACTGACTGATGATCACTAATCGATAAAGATTGCAAACAAATATTTAAAAATTTGTCTGCAAAGGATCGACTAGCATATATCCTATCAAGCCTAGAAGAACCGGTAGGGTAGTGAAAGGTATGACCAGGTTCGTTATAATTTAGCTTTTTCCAGATGTCTACTAGATCAAGACCAGTAACCATCTCTTTCAAAGCATAGCTGACGACATTAGGTGAGATAGGGAGAGACTGGGTTGTTGCCTTATCTTGGATGTCGTCAACGCAGTTAAAATCGCCTATCAACACGAAGGGCAGTCGAGTAGTAAGTGTGTAGGCAGGGACGGTTTGTCGAAAGAAATTGTTTCTCTCAGTCTTAACGTGACTACCTGACGGGGCATAGATGTTAATGAACGTGAAACATTTCACGTCAATAGAAATTAGCCTTCCGTCAGGTTCTAGCAGTAAACGAGAATAGTTCAGACCATGTCTAATAAGAATGGCTGTTCCATTTTTGTTGGGACCGACATTTGCCAACAAATGGTAGCGGCTTTCAATAATTGGGCAAGTATGAAATGCTACCTCTTGAAGTCCCACAATATCTAAGTTTCCGTCCCTGCAAAAGTTAAAAAGAATTTGACGCCGCTCGACTGACTTAATTCCTCCGATGTTGATAGATGCGATTTTTAAGTTTGTAGTCATTTGGTGGGTTTCTTGGGTTGGGTAACGGGTAAGGTCGGTTTAGGGTTCTGGTTGGGTAAGGTGGGTTTAAATCTTTTGTTTCGGTTTGCAGGTGGGACTTTAACGTGGTCTGGTGTTTTGTCGGTTTCCATGGTCTCAATGTCCCCCATGTCGGGTTCGATCGAGTCCATGGAAACAATCATAGGTTCAGAGGTGCCGGGTTGGGTCTCGGGTATTATGGTTTGGAGTGGAATGGTCTTTGGTAAGGGATTGTCGGTGGGTTGAACTAGTGGGGCTGGAGAGGATGGGGTTTCAAGGTGGGGAGCCCCTTCTGAGAGTGGGTCTTGCAACCCACACTCGAGAAGGGCTTTGGAAACTATGGGGTCTTCAACTAAAGGAATAGTGACGGGGATTACGGTAATTGTCTTTGTCTTTTTGGTGGCTTTTTCTAATGGTTTTTGGGCAATGGTAGGTTCCTTGTTCCGTCGTAAGGTTGGGCAGTTGTAGCTAAAATGGGTTTCCTCGTCACAAAGTCTGCAAGTGGGTTTCTGTCCATCATACTTAACCGTGGCACGATAACTGCCAATAGTTAAGTATGATGGAATATTTTTAGTCAGTGTCATACGTGCAATCATCCAAGTGGCAAGGACAGGGTATAAAACTTCGTCCTCTACCACTCGATAGCGTTCCCACCGAGCTTCTATTACTGTTCCAAATTCTTTTAGACGGGTTTGGACTACTCCCAAATCTAGATTCTGTGGAATTCCTGCAATCCGAACAAATTTCTCCTGAATATTACTATCCCTGATAACTATTGAAACTTCTTTCCCCTCCAATTCTGTCCTGACGATGCCACTGTGTTGGGACACAAAATTTGAGGTGTATACCTCTGACGTAAACGTAAGCCTAGCAACCTGATTTCTCGTATCTAGCACAGCAACTAGGCCTAAGAGATCCTGCGGCTCAACTTTCAAACTACGTACGAAGCCATGCACCGCACGCATACTCAATCTCGGGCTTTGAAACCCGAAATCCACATCTACGCTATTGAGCCACTTGGCAGCCATTGTCCCTCAGACAATGAAAAACTAAGTGGCCAAAGTGGAGGGGAAGATCCCCACACACGAAACAAGACACAAAATATGTAAAAAGGGGAAAAACACGCAAAAAAAAAAAAAAAAAAAAACAAACGACAATAATACTTTTAAACACAGAAACAAAAATAAGTGAAAGAGAGTTACATTGACTAAACTAGAAAAAAAAAAAATTTACAATTTACAGTTTAAGTGAAGTTGTTAATGTGGGGGCCTAACAGTGACGCACGTGTGGGGAATGTGAAGAACGAAATGGGAGCTGACGGCCGGGTTGGCTACCGGAAGGCCGACGTCAAATTGACGCCGCGCAGTTTACGTCGAACCACACCTTCTCGCCGGCTGCCGACGTAAGCGATTACCCAGCCGTCAAGGATTGAGAGAAGAGGAAAAGTTAGTAAGGAAGTGGGCCAAGATTGCCCGAAAAGGTTTCAGGTAATCAAAAAAGCAACACTTGGTCAAAAATCTATCAAGCTATATACCGGGGCCCATTTGAACCCGTATCAGATATTAAGCTGATAAGAACAGATACTACACTTTGATCTTAGCCAAAAGGCCGAGAAGCGATAACTGAGATTCAAGTTACTGGGTATTATATGCTATGCTGTTCTCGAAAATCTGACTGATGTACAAAAAAAGCAAACCCCTATCCAAAAACAATGAAATTCATCAATAAAACAGGTTGTTGCTAGAGCACCACCTGGCACTGCTAAAAGCCAATACAACTCATAAGTTTTTATCTTCTATTTTGATAGGAATGCTATATTAGGATGAGTCGTTCAAATATTAAGTTATTTGGGAAGCTGTTGAATGCAAAGCACCCTGAATTTAACTCGATGAACTCCACCTAGTAGAGAGTACTGCAGACTTTAAACTGCCTATTAAACAGACAGAGGAAGGTGTTAGTTAGAAACTTGGTAAAACGTTTTGTACGTAGCTCAAATCCACGGTAGACGAAACGCGGCAATATTTACAACTTAATTAAAGTTACACAGACAGAAAACCTAACAGCATTAAACAATGTTACATGAACCCAATAATGGACGACACCCATCTAAATACTATGCCCCCGAATGTGTAAAATTCTCATTAAAAGTGCCCAAGGTTTCATTACTGAAATCTAAACATGGGTGCATTAGCAATTTCGACATCGATTATGATGTAATGGAGTTCGACGGGTTTACGTATGCCAGTAAATTCATTTCTTTTTGGGTTGTTTAAATACCGCTCTGAAAACGCTAGTTTCCTTCCAGTGTACCACAAGGGAACATCGGAAACGGTCCTCAATAGCTACGAGCAGGAACCACAGAAGTAGTTACACCCGAAACCTGTTTCACTCTCAGAAGCCAGCGTCATTACTCGTCATCGCGGGTTGAATGGAGGAATGTTTCTGGTGGGAAACAAGTCAAGATATACTACAGAAATGATCCTGTGAAGTATGATCTTAATGTTGAATTCAGTTGCTAAAGAATAAATAGATTATGCAAAATGAAACAGCATTAACGTATCTATACGAAAGTTGCCGTGGTTTTGCTAGTTAACGAGTTCATTCTAGAAGTGAATCTTGTCAAAAAACGCTACACAGCGACACTTTGCGTTTTGTTCATTTACCACTATCAACCCGATGGCAAAACAACGACGATATTTATACCACTACGGAAATTAAACGTAGTAGTCTCTTGAAGGGCATCCAGTTACTTTCATCGTGCTCATTTGCAGAAATACATTCGATAGCTGAACACACATACTCCAGCTGGATGTGTGGCACGCATCTGTAATCCTGCTTCTGGGAGGCTTGATAGTGTGGATGACTTGAGACGAGGAGCACTACTTCGTGATCGTGCATGTTGATCGAGCGTCCGCACTAAGCTCGTCATCAACATGGACCCATCGGAGGAGTTTGATGGGTGCAGGTTAGCTAAGGAGGAGCGAAACGGGCCAGGAGGGAAACTTAGCAGCCAAAAGTTCCCGTGTCGGGCAGTAGTAGGATCGCGCCCGTGAATGTGCGACATGGATTAGCCTCGGCGAAACAGTCAAACCTCTTTCATTTTCCTTCCTTTTTTTTTTTCGATTAGGAAAATTGTTATTTCTATGTGTTTCTTTGAACTTCAGATGTGAAATACTACAACGGCAGTGACCCCCCGCACTTTTGAAAAGTGTTATATATGTGCAAAGCTCATGCGGAATAATAATCTGAATCCTAGATATTGAATGGCGTTTGAAGTTTTTCTTTTTTTTTTTTTTTTTTTTTTTTGAAGTTTTTCGCTTTCAATTCACTTCTTCGGATGGAACAGCGAATTGTGTGAATGTGAGTTCGATTTGAAATGGTAGAATGTTTGAATTTGCGGCCATCGGGCGCTTCGCGCCCTCGGCCGCGTTTTCAATTGCTATTGTGGATAGTACCGTGCTTCACTTTACATTTACGTGAATTTGCGGCCATCGGGCGCTTCGCGCCCTCGGCCGCGTTTGCAATTAGACACCTCAATATTCTTTTATCGATTTTCATCCGAAATTTGCACCCAAGCTACTCCCTAGGTTACGTACAAGAATTTATTTGTGTTTTATTGGGGTGCCCAGTCTAAAGACCAGGCGATCGAAAAATAAGTCATATAGACTCATCAGTGCTCCTAACCACGGAAATCTTTAGTAAAAGGCGAAAGATTTATCCGGGTATTGATTAGAAACCAGAGTGAATATCAACTGAAAGTAGTTGGTATTTATTCATTTCACAACTTCAAACCACTTTGGTAAAGTAACAATGGTAAACCCAAAAAATTCAACCATAAAGCAACTGCTGGTTTCTGTTAGATTTGAGACAGTGAGTAAAACAGACGATGCTGTGTAAAGCTCATGTAAACATCATTTTTTCGTTAGATTGTGCACTAAATTAATTCTGGTTAGATGAAACATAAACGCAGTCTAGGGCAAACGAAATCGGTAAGCTGAATTGGGTAAGAAAACGAAGGACAAGTCTTCTGCTAGTTCTTAAAACTTTGTATTGAACTCTTTCGCTTAGTTGAACAAAGTGCGATTCGTTCAGTAATTCTACAAGTTTTTCGGCCTTCGATATCCATGGGAACGAGTAACTAATCGCTTGCTAAATGCTAGAACCTAGCAGACAATGCCCATCACTAACGGAAAACTATGTTAACGTTCATTAAGGGAATCTGCTCCTGATGGAGCTAACAAAAATTGCCGACGACGAAGATTATTTCACTCCTTCGTGGCGGGGTATTGGTTAAAGTTTTCAACTAGCAATAATCACATCTCGGTAAACCCTCATTGATTATGATATTGCCACTGCGCAAAGCTAAATTGTACATGAGAGGGCTCTACTACTTGAACCTTTCTCTCGCCAATTCTGCACGGACGTTGATATCAAGAAAACCAAGAGAGGTGCTGCTTTTCATTGAAATCTAACAGTTCGCTGCCCTCATTTTTACATTCACATACCTACAAAGATAATAGTTCACTTTACAAATATTTCACCTATGACCACACCACGCCATGGACTGGTAAAATTCATTTAAAGTGTGCATATTACGGTGCATTTCGCCAAATCAAATGAACGTGCAGGAATTGATTCAATTTGGAGTACAATTCCACTGAACCCGTCCCCGTTAACTTGACAATAAAATCGATAAAATTCACATTAATACCGATCGAAACATTTCCAATTACTATGAAATAGTGTTTTACCTTCAAACTTCAGAATGCCGTGACCAGGATTCGAACCTGGGTTACTACGGATTATCGTTTCCCCACAACGTAGGGTCCTAACCACTAGACGATCACGGCCAAATTCAAATTATTTGGCATCTGTAAAATGCTCCACACGATCAAGTTTATGGTTCATCAACAAATTGTATTGGTGGAAACAAAAAAATTACTTAATGAAAGAAAAACCAATGCCAACAGCATCTCGTATTCCCAAGCGGTCACCCATTTTTTTTTTTTTTTTTTTTTGTAAAATAACCTTTTTTTCACAATTAATTCTCATGGTAGTGCAGTATTTTACAACAGAACAAAACAAAATACAAAACAAAAAAAAAACAAAAAAAATTACAAGGGTTCTTGGGTGCAGACGATGTTAGGGAACAGAGATAAAATAAAAAAATTGGCAATGTCGGGATAGAATCTAAACAAACAAACAAAAACAAACAAACAAATGCAAATAATTTTGATGTGGGCTAATTACAAACAAACAAAAATAAACAAATGTGGACAATTTAGAACATGAAAATCTATGCAAAAACAAAAAACAACAATATAAACATAATAACAATAACGAAAAAGGAAATCAAGGTTTTTTCTGGGGAGCATTAAGGGTTTTCCATAAGCTCTCTACTTCTTCTTGACGAGGTGTGCGGTGGTGAAGTCTTGATTTCCAGGTGATGAAGATGTAAGCAGCCAGAAGAGTAAATGCTAGCCGGAGATTACCTATTGGCCCAAAATGGCCACGAATCAAGTCTTCGTTTGACGACCTGCAGCCCATTTGACGCAAAGTTCCCTCCAACCAGCTCCAAACGATGAGGCGTGCAGGACATTGGAACGTCAGATGCTCATCGGTTTCTGGATGTTGAAGGCAGATAGGGCATGTAGCATCCTTGGTGGGATCTAACCGATGGCATCTGGTCCTGGTAGGGAGAAGTCGCTGGTTGAAGAGGAACATGGTCTCTCGGATGTTGCTTGGCAGGGCTGCAGTCTCCTTCCAGATTCGTGGCCAATCCAGGTGAGGCCTTAGGATCTCCAGCTTTCCCTGAGTGATTACCTCCAGGATCCAATGGTTATATGTTTTCCTGTGAACCATTGGATTCCCCTGCACCAGGATGGAAGCGGCGAACAGTTGTTTAATCTGATGCAGGGGTTCCTGAAGGTAGTTGGGCCTCTTCATGACTGCTACAGGTGCGGTGTTGTTCTTGTAGATGGGAAGTAAGGTGCGGAGAGGGAAGGACATCCAATAACGAAGTAGAGAGCTTTCTGGACTACTGGGGCCTACAAGGATTCTATACGTGGGACAGAGGAAAAGTGAACGGTAAAAGAGGTGTGTGTTGACCATTCCCAGTCCCCCTTGGCTCACAGAACGATATATTACAGTTTTGTTCGGCCTTTCTACTTTTCCCATCCATAGGAATTTCATAACAGCCTTTAAAATCTGGTCAGACATATTTTGATTACATGGTAATACCTGTGCAATAAACACAGTTCCGGAGAGAGCCTTCGACTTGAGAAAAATTACTCTCTGGTAGAGATTGAAACGTCGACAGGCATTCTCTCGCAGGATACCATTTAGAGAGCCGAATGCATCACTCCAAACCCTATTAGCTGTCTCAACTATGGAATGGGAGAACTTAATTCCTAAGAGGGACAATGTTGGTGCTGATACAAGCCACTCAAGAGGCCAAGTGGACCTAGAGCTCCAATTCCCAAGTCCAAGGGCTTTCGTTTTCTCTTTATTCATCCTTGCCTTTGTCCACTGACAGAACAAGTCAATGACTTGTCCTGCCCTGGTAAAATCTTCGTCACAAGAAATGAAAATGGTGACGTCATCAACAAAGGCTCTGACAGTGAGTTTTTCATTAAATAATGATATGCCCTTGAGAACATGAGATAAACGCACTAGCAAAGGCTCAATGTATAGTACAAAAAGATGGACAGATAGGGGGCATCCCTGGCGAATCGATTGAATGTCAGAAATCACCCCAGCCACCTCCGATCCGTTGAGGATTGACATTCCTGTTACAGAGTACATCGTCTGCAACCAACGGACGAAAGTGGTGGGATAGCCCATGACATCCAGAATTCTCCAGAGGACTTCCCTGTTAACCAGGTCGTAGGCCTTTTCAAAGTCGACTCCAACAATGGCAGCGCCCATACCCCGAATCGGAAAGTTGGAAGAGTCATGGCATCCCCGGTCATCAACGTATTGAATGACATCTCTGTAAAGTACTAAATTATCGAAAATCAATCTACCAGGTACCCCACCTTTTTGGTGAGGCCCTATGGTAGATGACAGTGTCTGCTTCAAACGTCTCGCTAAGACAGATGCCATGACTTTGTAGTCACAGTTCAAGAGAGAAATTGGCCGAAAATTAGAAACCCCGCAAAGTCCAGACGACTTGGGTATTAGCCTAATCGCCGCTTGTCCCTGCGAAGACGTCAGAGTTTCCCTTTCCAGGATATGATTAAACATAGCCAAGAAATGGGGTGCGATCTCGTCCCAATATTCTACGTAAAACTCGTAAGGAATGCCATCGGTGCCAGGGGACTTGTTTGATTTCATGGCTGTCAGGGCAGATCGAATCTCAAAAAGGGAAATTGGTGCTGTCAGGTTTGGGTTTGGTTTCAAGCAATCTCTTACTCCCTCTAAAAAATCATTCCCTGCCAGTATGTCAGGAGAAGGTTGGTTTTTAAAAATTTTAGTAAAATGGGAAACAATTTCTGCGGAAATGTCCTCTTTGGTCGATAAGCAAGTGCCATTTTGGGCAATGATCTTATCAATGCGACATTTGCGGTAGTTAATTCTAGCTCTATTAACATGGAAGATATTAGCTTCCTCTACTTCTTCGCCCTCAAAGCAGCGGGAACGAATCCCATACCCTTTGAGTGTGCTCTCCTCCCAAGACTTTGAGAATTTCCTCAACTGGTGAAAGGCAACCCAATCAAAGGTATCTGCTTCGGCCATCTCCTGAATGCAAGTCTGGTAGAAAAACTTGGTTTCTCTAACCATTCGAGCTCTTTGCCTAGAATAATCTACCGAAATGCGCTTGATACCCGGTTTCAGGACACTCTCCCACCAATTTGCTACATTGCTTTCCCTAAGAGGATGATTGGCAGATTCCCGAATAAAGTTAATGACATATTTCTGAAAACCTTCTTCTGACAGTATGGAAGTATTTAACTTCCACAACCCAGCAGGAGATCTAGTACGATGCGGGAGATCGAGATTGCAAGTAAAAGTAGATTGTACTGACTGATGATCACTAATCGATAAAGATTGCAAACAAATATTTAAAAATTTGTCTGCAAAGGATCGACTAGCATATATCCTATCAAGCCTAGAAGAACCGGTAGGGTAGTGAAAGGTATGACCAGGTTCGTTATAATTTAGCTTTTTCCAGATGTCTACTAGATCAAGACCAGTAACCATCTCTTTCAAAGCATAGCTGACGACATTAGGTGAGATAGGGAGAGACTGGGTTGTTGCCTTATCTTGGATGTCGTCAACGCAGTTAAAATCGCCTATCAACACGAAGGGCAGTCGAGTAGTAAGTGTGTAGGCAGGGACGGTTTGTCGAAAGAAATTGTTTCTCTCAGTCTTAACGTGACTACCTGACGGGGCATAGATGTTAATGAACGTGAAACATTTCACGTCAATAGAAATTAGCCTTCCGTCAGGTTCTAGCAGTAAACGAGAATAGTTCAGACCATGTCTAATAAGAATGGCTGTTCCATTTTTTTTGGGACCGACATTTGCCAACAAATGGTAGCGGCTTTCAATAATTGGGCAAG
Organism: Daphnia carinata; assembly: GCF_022539665.2. Lineage (NCBI taxonomy): Eukaryota > Metazoa > Arthropoda > Branchiopoda > Diplostraca > Daphniidae > Daphnia > Daphnia carinata. The sequence continues at coordinate 8,849,538 of NC_081335.1, read as the reverse complement.
TATGAAATGCTACCTCTTGAAGTCCCACAATATCTAAGTTTCCGTCCCTGCAAAAGTTAAAAAGAATTTGACGCCGCTCGACTGACTTAATTCCTCCGATGTTGATAGATGCGATTTTTAAGTTTGTAGTCATTTGGTGGGTTTCTTGGGTTGGGTAACGGGTAAGGTCGGTTTAGGGTTCTGGTTGGGTAAGGTGGGTTTAAATCTTTTGTTTCGGTTTGCAGGTGGGACTTTAACGTGGTCTGGTGTTTTGTCGGTTTCCATGGTCTCAATGTCCCCCATGTCGGGTTCGATCGAGTCCATGGAAACAATCATAGGTTCAGAGGTGCCGGGTTGGGTCTCGGGTATTATGGTTTGGAGTGGAATGGTCTTTGGTAAGGGATTGTCGGTGGGTTGAACTAGTGGGGCTGGAGAGGATGGGGTTTCAAGGTGGGGAGCCCCTTCTGAGAGTGGGTCTTGCAACCCACACTCGAGAAGGGCTTTGGAAACTATGGGGTCTTCAACTAAAGGAATAGTGACGGGGATTACGGTAATTGTCTTTGTCTTTTTGGTGGCTTTTTCTAATGGTTTTTGGGCAATGGTAGGTTCCTTGTTCCGTCGTAAGGTTGGGCAGTTGTAGCTAAAATGGGTTTCCTCGTCACAAAGTCTGCAAGTGGGTTTCTGTCCATCATACTTAACCGTGGCACGATAACTGCCAATAGTTAAGTATGATGGAATATTTTTAGTCAGTGTCATACGTGCAATCATCCAAGTGGCAAGGACAGGGTATAAAACTTCGTCCTCTACCACTCGATAGCGTTCCCACCGAGCTTCTATTACTGTTCCAAATTCTTTTAGACGGGTTTGGACTACTCCCAAATCTAGATTCTGTGGAATTCCTGCAATCCGAACAAATTTCTCCTGAATATTACTATCCCTGATAACTATTGAAACTTCTTCCCCCTCCAATTCTGTCCTGACGATGCCACTGTGTTGGGACACAAAATTTGAGGTGTATACCTCTGACGTAAACGTAAGCCTAGCAACCTGATTTCTCGTATCTAGCACAGCAACTAGGCCTAAGAGATCCTGCGGCTCAACTTTCAAACTACGTACGAAGCCATGCACCGCACGCATACTCAATCTCGGGCTTTGAAACCCGAAATCCACATCTACGCTATTGAGCCACTTGGCAGCCATTGTCCCTCAGACAATGAAAAACTAAGTGGCCAAAGTGGAGGAAGATCCCCACACACGAAACAAGACACAAAATATGTAAAAAGGGGAAAAACACGCAAAAAAAAAAACAAACGACAATAATACTTTTAAACACAGAAACAAAAATAAGTGAAAGAGAGTTACATTGACTAAACTAGAAAAAAAAATTTACAATTTACAGTTTAAGTGAAGTTGTTAATGTGGGGGCCTAACAGTGACGCACGTGTGGGGAATGTGAAGAACGAAATGGGAGCTGACGGCCGGGTTGGCTACCGGAAGGCCGACGTCAAATTGACGCCGCGCAGTTTACGTCGAACCACACCTTCTCGCCGGCTGCCGACGTAAGCGATTACCCAGCCGTCAAGGATTGAGAGAAGAGGAAAAGTTAGTAAGGAAGTGGGCCAAGATTGCCCGAAAAGGTTTCAGGTAATCAAAAAAGCAACACTTGGTCAAAAATCTATCAAGCTATATAACCGGGGATTCATTTGAACCCGTATCAGATATTAAGCTGATAAGAACAGATACTACACTTTGATCTTAGCCAAAAGGCCGAGAAGCGATAACTGTGGTCTAAGTTACTGGGTATTATATGCTATGCTGTTCTCGAAAATCTGACTGATGTACAAAAAAAGCAAACCCCTATCCAAAAACAATGAAATTCATCAATAAAACAGGTTGTTGCTAGAGCACCACCTGGCACTGCTAAAAGCCAATACAACTCATAAGTTTTTATCTTCTATTTTGATAGGAATGCTATATTAGGATGAGTCGTTCAAATATTAAGTTATTTGGGAAGCTGTTGAATGCAAAGCACCCTGAATTTAAGTCGATGAACTCCACCTAGTAGAGAGTACTGCAGACTTTAAACTGCCTATTAAACAGACAGAGGAAGGTGTTAGTTAGAAACTTGGTAAAACGTTTTGTACGTAGCTCAAATCCACGGTAGACGAAACGCGGCAATATTTACAACTAAATTAAGGTTACACAGACAGAAAACCTAACAGCATTAAACAATGTTACATGAACCCAATAATGGACGACACCCATCTAAATACTATGCCCCCGAATGTGTAAAATTCTCATTAAAAGTGCCCAAGGTTTCATTACTGAAATCTAAACATGGGTGCATTAGCAATTTCGACATCGATTATGATGTAATGGAGTTCGACGGGTTTACGTATGCCAGTAAATTCATTTCTTTTTGGGTTGTTTAAATACCGCTCTGAAAACGCTAGTTTCCTTCCAGTGTACCACAAGGGAACATCGGAAACGGTCCTCAATAGCTACGAGCAGGAACCACAGAAGTAGTTACACCCGAAACCTGTTTCACTCTCAGAAGCCAGCGTCATTACTCGTCATCGCGGGTTGAATGGAGGAATGTTTCTGGTGGGAAACACGTCAAGATATACTACAGAAATGATCCTGTGAAGTATGATCTTAATGTTGAATTCAGTTGCTAAAGAATAAATAGATTATGCAAAATGAAACAGCATTAACGTATCTATACGAAAGTTGCCGTGGTTTTGCTAGTTAACGAGTTCATTCTAGAAGTGAATCTTGTCAAAAAGCGCTACACAGCGACACTTTGCGTTTTGTTCATTTACCACTATCAACCCGATGGCAAAACAACGACGATATTTATACCACTACGGAAATTAAACGTAGTAGTCTCTTGAAGGGCATCCAGTTACTTTCATCGTGCTCATTTGCAGAAATACATTCGATAGCTGAACACACATACTCCAGCTGGACGTGTGGCACGCATCTGTAATCCTGCTTCTGGGAGGCTTGATAGTGTGGATGACTTGAGACGAGGAGCACTACTTCGTGATCGTGCATGTTGATCGAGCGTCCGCACTAAGCTCGTCATCAACATGGACCCATCGGAGGAGTTTGATGGGTGCAGGTTAGCTAAGGAGGAGCGAAACGGGCCAGGAGGGAAACTTAGCAGCCAAAAGTTCCCGTGTCGGGCAGTAGTAGGATCGCGCCCGTGAATGTGCGACATGGATTAGCCTCGGCGAAACAGTCAAACCTCTTTCATTTTCCTTCCTTTTTTTTTTTCGATTAGGAAAATTGTTATTTCTATGTGTTTCTTTGAACTTCAGATGTGAAATACTACAACGGCAGTGACCCCCCGCACTTTTGAAAAGTGTTATATATGTGCAAAGCTCATGCGGAATAATAATCTGAATCCTAGATATTGAATGGCGTTTGAAGTTTTCTTTTTTTTTCTTTTTTTTTTTTTTTGAAGTTTTTCGCTTTCAATTCACTTCTTCGGATGGAACAGCGAATTGTGTGAATGTGAGTTCGATTTGAAATGGTAGAATGTTTGAATTTGCGGCCATCGGGCGCTTCGCGCCCTCGGCCGCGTTTTCAATTGCTATTGTGGATAGTACCGTGCTTCACTTTACATTTACGTGAATTTGCGGCCATCGGGCGCTTCGCGCCCTCGGCCGCGTTTGCAATTAGACACCTCAATATTCTTTTATCGATTTTCATCCGAAATTTGCACCCAAGCTACTCCCTAGGTTACGTACAAGAATTTATTTGTGTTTTATTGGGGTGCCCAGTCTAAAGACCAGGCGATCGAAAAATAAGTCATATAGACTCATCAGTGCTCCTAACCACGGAAATCTTTAGTAAAAGGCGAAAGATTTATCCGGGTATTGATTAGAAACCAGAGTGAATATCAACTGAAAGTAGTTGGTATTTATTCATTTCACAACTTCAAACCACTTTGGTAAAGTAACAATGGTAAACCCAAAAAATTCAACCATAAAGCAACTGCTGGTTTCTGTTAGATTTGAGACAGTGAGTAAAACAGACGATGCTGTGTAAAGCTCATGTAAACATCATTTTTTCGTTAGATTGTGCACTAAATTAATTCTGGTTAGATGAAACATAAACGAAGTCTAGGGCAAACGAAATCGGTAAGCTGAATTGGGTAAGAAAACGAAGGACAAGTCTTCTGCTAGTTCTTAAACCTTTGTATTGAACTCTTTCGCTTAGTTGAACAAAGTGCGATTCGTTCAGTAATTCTACAAGTTTTTCGGCCTTCGATATCCATGGGAACGAGTAACTAATCGCTTGCTAAATGCTAGAACCTAGCAGACAATGCCCATCACTAACGGAAAACTATGTTAACGTTCATTAAGGGAATCTGCTCCTGATGGAGCTAACAAAAATTGCCGACGACGAAGATTATTTCACTCCTTCGTGGCGGGGTATTGGTTAAAGTTTTCAACTAGCAATAATCACATCTCGGTAAACCCTCATTGATTATGATATTGCCACTGCGCAAAGCTAAATTGTACATGAGAGGGCTCTACTACTTGAACCTTTCTCTCGCCAATTCTGCACGGACGTTGATATCAAGAAAACCAAGAGAGGTGCTGCTTTTCATTGAAATCTAACAGTTCGCTGCCCTCATTTTTACATTCACATACCTACAAAGATAATAGTTCACTTTACAAATATTCCACCTATGACCACACCACGCCATGGACTGGTAAAATTCATTTAAAGTGTGCATATTACGGTGCATTTCGCCAAATCAAATGAACGTGCAGGAATTGATTCAATTTGGAGTACAATTCCACTGAACCCGTCCCCGTTAACTTGACAATAAAATCGATAAAATTCACATTAATACCGATCGAAACATTTCCAATTACTATGAAATAGTGTTTTACCTTCAAACTTCAGAATGCCGTGACCAGGATTCGAACCTGGGTTACTACGGATTATCGTTTCCCCACAACGTAGGGTCCTAACCACTAGACGATCACGGCCAAATTCAAATTATTTGGCATCTGTAAAATGCTCCACACGATCAAGTTTATGGTTCATCAACAAATTGTATTGGTGGAAACAAAAAATTTACTGAATGAAAGAAAAAGCAATGCCAACAGCATCCCGTATTCCCAAGCGGTCACCCATCTTTTTTTTTTTTTTTTTTTTTGTAAAATAACCTTTTATTCACAATTAATTTTCATGGCAATACAGCATTTTACAACAAAACAGGATGAAATACAAATAGAACAAAAACAAACAACAACAAAAAAAAAACAAACAAAGGGTTCTTGGATGGAGACGATGTAAGGGAGCAGAGATAATAAAAATAACAAACAAAACAATTTGGCAATGGCGGTTTAAGAATCTAAATAAACAAACAAAAAACAAACAAAAGCAAAGAATTTTGGGGTAGGCTTATTACAAAAAAAAAAACAAAAATAAACAAATGTGAACAATTTGGAACATCGAAATCTATACAAGAACCACAAAACAACAATATGAACATAATAATTATAACTAAAAAAAAGGAAGTCAAGGTTTTTTCCGGGGAGGACGAAGGGTTCTCCATAAGCTCTCTACTTCTTCTTGACGAGGAGTGCGGTGGTGAAGTCTTGATTTCCAGGTGATGAAGATGTAAGCAGCCAGAAGAGTAAATGCTAGCCGGAGATTACCTATTGGCCCAAAATGGCCACGAATCAAATCTTCGTTTGACGACCTGCAGCCCATTTGACGCATAGTTCCCTCCAACCAGCTCCAAACGATGAGGCGTGCAGGACATTGGAACGTCAGATGCTCATCGGTTTCTGGATGTTGAAGGCAGATAGGGCATGTAGCATCCTTGGTGGGATCTAACCGATGGCATCTGGTCCTGGTAGGGAGAAGTCGCTGGTTGAAGAGGAACATGGTCTCTCGGATGTTGCTTGGCAGGGCTGCAGTCTCCTTCCAGATTCGTGGCCAATCCAGGTGAGGCCTTAGGATCTCCAGCTTTCCCTGAGTGATTACCTCCAGGATCCAATGGTTATATGTTTTCCTGTGAACCATTGGATTCCCCTGCACCAGGATGGAAGCGGCGAACAGTTGTTTAATCTGATGCAGGGGTTCCTGAAGGTAGTTGGGCCTCTTCATGACTGCTACAGGTGCGGTGTTGTTCTTGTAGATGGGAAGTAAGGTGCGGAGAGGGAAGGACATCCAATAACGAAGTAGAGAGCTTTCTGGACTACTGGGGCCTACAAGGATTCTATACGTGGGACAGAGGAAAAGTGAACGGTAAAAGAGGTGTGTGTTGACCATTCCCAGTCCCCCTTGGCTCACAGAACGATATATTACAGTTTTGTTCGGCCTTTCTACTTTTCCCATCCATAGGAATTTCATAACAGCCTTTAAAATCTGGTCAGACATATTTTGATTACATGGTAATACCTGTGCAATAAACACAGTTCCGGAGAGAGCCTTCGACTTGAGAAAAATTACTCTCTGGTAGAGATTGAAACGTCGACAGGCATTCTCTCGCAGGATACCATTTAGAGAGCCGAATGCATCACTCCAAACCCTATTAGCTGTCTCAACTATGGAATGGGAGAACTTAATTCCTAAGAGGGACAATGTTGGTGCTGATACAAGCCACTCAAGAGGCCAAGTGGACCTAGAGCTCCAATTCCCAAGTCCAAGGGCTTTCGTTTTCTCTTTATTCATCCTTGCCTTTGTCCACTGACAGAACAAGTCAATGACTTGTCCTGCCCTGGTAAAATCTTCGTCACAAGAAATGAAAATGGTGACGTCATCAACAAAGGCTCTGACAGTGAGTTTTTCATTAAATAATGATATGCCCTTGAGAACATGAGATAAACGCACTAGCAAAGGCTCAATGTATAGTACAAAAAGATGGACAGATAGGGGGCATCCCTGGCGAATCGATTGAATGTCAGAAATCACCCCAGCCACCTCCGATCCGTTGAGGATTGACATTCCTGTTACAGAGTACATCGTCTGCAACCAACGGACGAAAGTGGTGGGATAGCCCATGACATCCAGAATTCTCCAGAGGACTTCCCTGTTAACCAGGTCGTAGGCCTTTTCAAAGTCGACTCCAACAATGGCAGCGCCCATACCCCGAATCGGAAAGTTGGAAGAGTCATGGCATCCCCGGTCATCAACGTATTGAATGACATCTCTGTAAAGTACTAAATTATCGAAAATCAATCTACCAGGTACCCCACCTTTTTGGTGAGGCCCTATGGTAGATGACAGTGTCTGCTTCAAACGTCTCGCTAAGACAGATGCCATGACTTTGTAGTCACAGTTCAAGAGAGAAATTGGCCGAAAATTAGAAACCCCGCAAAGTCCAGACGACTTGGGTATTAGCCTAATCGCCGCTTGTCCCTGCGAAGACGTCAGAGTTTCCCTTTCCAGGATATGATTAAACATAGCCAAGAAATGGGGTGCGATCTCGTCCCAATATTCTACGTAAAACTCGTAAGGAATGCCATCGGTGCCAGGGGACTTGTTTGATTTCATGGCTGTCAGGGCAGATCGAATCTCAAAAAGGGAAATTGGTGCTGTCAGGTTTGGGTTTGGTTTCAAGCAATCTCTTACTCCCTCTAAAAAATCATTCCCTGCCAGTATGTCAGGAGAAGGTTGGTTTTTAAAAATTTTAGTAAAATGGGAAACAATTTCTGCGGAAATGTCCTCTTTGGTCGATAAGCAAGTGCCATTTTGGGCAATGATCTTATCAATGCGACATTTGCGGTAGTTAATTCTAGCTCTATTAACATGGAAGATATTAGCTTCCTCTACTTCTTCGCCCTCAAAGCAGCGGGAACGAATCCCATACCCTTTGAGTGTGCTCTCCTCCCAAGACTTCGAGAACTTCCTCAACTGGTGAAAGGCAACCCAATCAAAGGTATCTGCTTCGGCCATCTCCTGAATGCAAGTCTGGTAGAAAAACTTGGTTTCTCTAACCATCCGAGCTCTTTGCCTAGAATAATCTACCGAAATGCGCTTGATACCCGGTTTCAGGACACTCTCCCACCAATTTGCTACATTGCTTTCCCTAAGAGGATGATTGGCAGATTCCCGAATAAAGTTAATGACATATTTCTGAAAACCTTCTTCTGACAGTATGGAAGTATTTAACTTCCACAACCCAGCAGGAGATCTAGTACGATGCGGGAGATCGAGATTGCAAGTAAAAGTAGATTGTACTGACTGATGATCACTAATCGATAAAGATTGCAAACAGATATTTAAAAATTTGTCTGCAAAGGATCGACTAGCATATATCCTATCAAGCCTAGAAGAACCGGTAGGGTAGTGAAAGGTATGACCAGGTTCGTTATAATTTAGCTTTTTCCAGATGTCTACTAGATCAAGACCAGTAACCATCTCTTTCAAAGCATAGCTGACGACATTAGGTGAGATAGGGAGAGACTGGGTTGTTGCCTTATCTTGGATGTCGTCAACGCAGTTAAAATCGCCTATCAACACGAAGGGCAGTCGAGTAGTAAGTGTGTAGGCAGGGACGGTTTGTCGAAAGAAATTGTTTCTCTCAGTCTTAACGTGACTACCTGACGGGGCATAGATGTTAATGAACGTGAAACATTTCACGTCAATAGAAATTAGCCTTCCGTCAGGTTCTAGCAGTAAACGAGAATAGTTCAGACCATGTCTAATAAGAATGGCTGTTCCATTTTTGTTGGGACCGACATTTGCCAACAAATGGTAGCGGCTTTCAATAATTGGGCAAGTATGAAATGCTACCTCTTGAAGTCCCACAATATCTAAGTTTCCGTCCCTGCAAAAGTTAAAAAGAATTTGACGCCGCTCGACTGACTTAATTCCTCCGATGTTGATAGATGCGATTTTTAAGTTTGTAGTCATTTGGTGGGTTTCTTGGGTTGGGTAACGGGTAAGGTCGGTTTAGGGTTCTGGTTGGGTAAGGTGGGTTTAAATCTTTTGTTTCGGTTTGCAGGTGGGACTTTAACGTGGTCTGGTGTTTTGTCGGTTTCCATGGTCTCAATGTCCCCCATGTCGGGTTCGATCGAGTCCATGGAAACAATCATAGGTTCAGAGGTGCCGGGTTGGGTCTCGGGTATTATGGTT
>NC_081335.1:5852266-5950196 GCF_022539665.2 Daphnia carinata | reverse complement strand
TCTTTGTTATTACAGTAATAGGGTGCCTCTATATCTAAAATTCCTCTGGTCTTTACGTTCTGGCAGTCGCATACGGTTGAATAGATGGGATATGTGGATGGAATGATGGTGAGTAATTGGATGAGTGATAGTATCAGTTCCATCTGCGAAAAGAAAATTTGGATGTTTTAGAATCTCGAGACTTCGTTGCGTTGCCGTAAGTTGTATCGTGGATTCGTCATTCTAGTGTGTGCAGGATTAATTGGTATAGGACCGGGGAGATTTGGTGAGATGATTTTACAATTTTCCGTTTCTGCAACATGATGATGCGGATGCCAACACGCTCTACGGACAGGTATTCTTTTGTTGTTGATGAAGTTGTTTCTTGGTCTGCCTGGTCCTCGTCGCACTGTTTCACTTCCTGGTTGTTGTGGAACACTAGATAATTTTTCTGTTTCTTGGTTTGCCGGGACGTAGAGTTTTAGGCGGTTGACGTGTACCACTGATTTTAGTTTTTCATTGCTCGCGTGTTGAATCTCATAAGTGAGATTTGAGAAATTTCTGATGATTTTGAATGGTCCATTCCACCTGTTGATGAATTTTCCGGCAGTTGGTGGAGCTTTCAGTAGCACAAAGTCACCAATGTTATATTTGATCGCTTGTGTTCCTTTGTCGTAGTATCTTTTTTGTTTTGTCTGTGCCCGAAATAGGTGTTCCTTCGCTAGTTGCTGAGCCTTCTTCCATTGGTGTGAGTACATTACACTGGTATCCTCGTATGTTTCGTATCGCCTGTCTATTTTGATGTCGTTTGGGAGCACTGGTTGTCTCCCGAAGAATAGAAAGAATGGGTTTTGCTGCAGTGTTGATTGCTTCGCTGTGTTGTAAGCAAATGTGACAAATGGTAGATATTTGTCCCAATTTTCTGGTTCATCCGTTACGTAGCAAGCCAACATGTCACATAGGGTTCTGTTAAATCGTTCTACTAATCCGTCTGTCTGGGGATGGTATGTTGTTGTTCTGATTTGTTTTATTTTAAATAATTTGCAAATATCTTGGATTAAGCTCGACAGGAAATTAGTTCCTTGATCTGTTAGTACTACTTCGGGGGATCCATATTTTGTATAAATATCATTAACCAGTATTGTAGCAATTGTTTGGGCAGTTTGATCTCTCATTGGAACCGTGAAGACGAAACGACTGGCATAATCTGATAGGACTAAAATATACTTATGTCCCTTTGCGCTTTCTTGAACGGGACCCACAATATCCATCGCAAGTCTTTCCCACACCCTTTCGGCTGGGGGCATAGGTTGCAATGGTGCTTTACTTCCTCCCACAGCCTTGCGTTTTGCGCATTTAAGGCAATTTTTGATGTGTTCTGTTACGTTTTGTCGCATGTATGGGAAGAAGTATTGTTCTCTAAGTCTGGCTATTGTTTTTTCGATTCCTAAATGCCCTGCCATCATGTGATCATGATTTGCTCGTAAAATTCCGTCGATTAACGGTACAGGGACTACTAATTTTCCTTTTCTATCTGTTAATAGACCCTTTTCATTGATTATAAAGTTGCTTGAGAATCTTTTATTTCTATTTTTCTGGCTATCTTCTTGTATTTCCATCATTAGTTTTTGACAATATTTATCTGCTTGCTGTAATTCTATCCATCTGTCTTCTTTCTCAGACCTTTTACTTTCACTTCCAATTTCTCTTTCGAAACCTACGCTCTTCCTTTGACTTTCCCTCTCAAAACTTTCGTTTTCTTTTTGAATACTTTCGTTTTCTTTCTCCAGCTGTTCTTGTTTCTTTAATCTTTCAATCCTTAGTTTTTCTTTTAGATTTTCACCTTCTTTTCGAATATTTTCTAGCTCTCTTGTGACAGTTCCTCTTTCCATTGCCCTTGTTTCTACCCGTGCTATTGGCACTATGGGAATACGGCTTAGGGTGTCTGCATTTTGGTGCGACTTCCCAGGCCGGTACCCAATGACGATGTCGAATTCTTGTATTTTTAGTGCCCATCTAGCTAATCTTCCTGCGGGTTCTGTCTTGCTCATTAACCATTCTAAAGGTCTATGGTCTGTAAATACGGTGAACTGCGTCCGTATAGATACGTTCTAAATACGTCAATTGCGTGGATGATGGCGTAAGCCTCTTTCTCTGTGGTTGACCACTTGGCTTCGCGGTCGTTCAGATGTTTAGAGCTATACGCTATGACGACTTCCGCGCCGTCTGATTCACGGGGTTCCTGTACGTTGGACTCCGCTGAATCCGCTGATTGAGGTAGAGTTTGCATCTGAGCCAAGACTGCTCCTATACCGTATCCTGAGGCATCTGTGTAGATGATAAATTCGCGCGTGAAATCTGGATACCCTAGGATAGGTCTAGTTATGAGACAGTTCTTGATACAATCAAAGGCGTCCCTTTGTTCCCCTCCCCATTTCCACTCGGCTGATTTTCTCGTTAGCGCTGTCAGTGGGTGGGCTTTATCAGCAAAAGCCCTGATGAACTTTCTGTAATAGCTAGCCAAACCTAGAAATGAGCTTAATTCTTTCACGTTTTTGGGAGCTGGGTATTTGATGATTGCTTCTAACTTTTTTGTACTCGGTGTTATTCCTTTTTTCGAAACAATATATCCTAAATAGTCTAATTCTTCTTTGAAAAATTCGCATTTCTTTAGTTTTAATTTTAATCCTGCGTCTTTAAGAAGTTTAAACACTGCTTCTAGATGTATCACATGTTCAGCAATATCATTACTGAACACTATGATGTCATCCAGGTAAACCAATGCGAACCTGAACAATACTGATTTCAATATGTTGTTCATTGCTCGTTGAAAAGTGCTTGGTGCATTTGTTAGTCCAAATGGCATTCTATTAAATTCGTATTGTCCAAGTTCACAAATGAAGGCGGTTTTGTGTTTGTCGTTTTCTTCTATCTCGATCTGCCAGTAGCCACTTAGTAAGTCCAATGTTGAGAAGTAAACTGATCCGCTCAATGCATCAATTGTGTCGTCGATTCTTGGTAATGGGTATTTGTCTTTTACGGTTATTTTGTTAAGTGCCCTATAATCAATACACATACGCATTTTTCCATCTTTTTTGGGAACCATTACAATTGCTGCTGCAAATGGGCTGTGACTTTCTCTAATAATATTGTTATTTACCATTACTTCAATCTTTGTTTTGACAATTAGTTTTAATGCTTCTGGTGTTCTACGCAATCGTTGAGTAATTGGGGCGTTGTATCCTATGTTAATGGAATGTTTTACATCAGTTGCTAGACCCAAATCTGATTCTCTTTCTGCAAATAGAGTTTCGTGTTTCTTCAATAGATTTTCAATTTTAATGCGTATCTCGTCGGAGATGTTAGTCGTTTCACTCTCTTGGGTTTGTCCAATTCGCTTAGATTTCTTGTTAATTTCTGATTGGGAGAAAGATTCTAGGCTGCGATAATCTGCTACTGTCAGATCGTTGTTGTAGTTACTATCTGACGAACGGTCTCGGAGGAGTGGAATATTAATACCTGTCTTGCCAAAAGTTATGCTATATACTGGGAGTGTGTTTTTACCAAAGCTATGTTCTTTTCCGGAATGATCGTAATTGATCTGCCTGTTTTTAGTATTAATTTTTACATTGTTGCTCGATAAGAAGTCTAATCCTAATATGCAAGTTTCGTTCAAGTTTTCCATAATAAAGAAATCATTCATCATCAAGCTTAATGACGTGATTGGTGTTAATGGTGATTGAAAATCCATATTTCCCTTTTGATTTTAGTATTTCTCCTGACACCGTTCTAAATATTGGCGAAGGGGAGTCTTTAACATGTTTAAGTTCTTCATACTTCTTTAGATTAAAAAATATGCTGTCAGAAACTAAACTGGCTGCTGCTCCTGTGTCTACTAAAGCCTTAATTTCTTTTCCAAAAATTCTTACTGGTATACGGATTAGTTTGGGTATCGCTATTTCTAAATTTTGTGTTAAAGGGTTGGTTGGTAGGGATATTGTGTGCATTGGACGGTGGTTCGGGTTGTTGATACGTGCCATATCTGTCCAACATTCTCGTGCAATGTGTCCTTTTTTATTGCACTTGTAACAGATAATAATCTTATTTCCAAGAGTGTCGTGCGTGTTCGGCTGGTTTTGTCGTTGCTGCGGGTATTGTCGTGGATAACCTGGGTTTTGGTGATACGCTTGTTGATTGTTGCTCGGTTGAAAGTGTGGTTGATTGTAATGGGTCGGTCCGTTGTTGTATGAAGGTCTCGGTGTTTGTTGATATGAAGGGTAATTGGGTTGTCGATACCCTGGGGAAGTACCTTGTCTTCGTGGTGAAGTATAATTGTTGCGGTATGGGCTGTTCTCCCTGCTTCGGCCGAAATTTCGGTCACTACTGGGGCCTCTGCTATTTGAACTGTCGTCGAATCGAACTCGCAGATTTTGTGATCTGGAGTACCGATCACTTGATCGTGAGGATCTTGGTTCGTATCGATCTGCTGCTGCTACGGTTATATCAGTATCCTGTGCCAAGTTACGGTTTTTATTAGTTTTTTCCAGTTCCTGAATTTTTTGTTTTAAGAATTCAATTTCTGTCTTTTGTTGTGAAAGTTCGTTGTCTTGTTGTTTCTCGTGGTGCGTTATCCCTGCTATCACCGCATTTATTTCCTTATCTTCTGCAGTTTCCTTGCTATATAGGATACCTTCGGATATGATTAATTGTTTACAAAGCTGATCAAAATCCTCAGGGTCTTCGGGCATTCGAAAATAGAGCTCTGCTCTGAATTTTGGTAAAATGCCTTGCATCAGAATTTTGATTTTGGTATAATCTCTCATTCTTTTGACTGTGTTTATGAGTCGACCTTCAACTATGGTCTGGTTTTGGTCAGATTTTTCTTCTTTGCCTTCAATGGACTCGTAGAGACTGTTGATTCTTGAAATAAAGGCTTTGCATTTCTCTTCAGGTTTTTGTTTTAGCGTGGATAACTTTTTTCTTTGTGCTGCTAAGTCGTATGCATCCTGGAATCTTGCAATAATGGCAGTTTTCCATTCGTCATAACTTAATTCGTCACCTTGCTCTTCCACGTAGTTTCCATGCCATTCTAAGGCATCGCCTTTTAGTCTGTCAGAGAAGAATCGTATTTTTTGGTTGTCGTCCCAGTCGTTGTTGCGTGCGACATGTTCGGCGTCCTTCAGCCATTCTGTTATTAGTTTATCAGTACTTTTCCCTTTGAAGATTGGAATTGACTTTTTGTCTTCTCTGGAAAATAATTCTTCTAATGCTTTTACAATTGGTTGGGTTAAGGATGTATCAAGGCTATCGGTATCTGTTGTGTCGCGGTCAATTCTTGAAGCTTCTTTGTGTGAAAGTCCCATTTCGATTTTATTTTTGAGAGTTTGGTACTTTCGCTCTAGTTGAAGAAGGTTGTCGTTTTGGATCTCGATTTGGTTCTGTAGGTCGTTGTTGAGTTGCTGTAGTTTTTCAACTTGTTCAGATTCTAACTCGAAGTGAAGGGATTTGTCTCCTTCTGTTATTGAGGTTAGGTCGTTTATCTCACTTACTAATTTCGTTATCTCTCCTGGTTCGTTGGAGTTGTCTAAGTCTTCGGTTTCAGCGAATGTTACCTGTTGCTTTCTATATTCTCTTATCCTGTTTTCCAGATACTTAATCTTTTCTTCTTGGTTTATTGTCTGCGCGTTGATTTTTTGTAATTCTGTTTCAAGATTTTTATTCTTTGTAGTAATATCTATCAGACTTCTTCGTAAGGCGACTTTTTCTGTTAAGGTTTTTTCAAGGATCTCTTTTGTTTCTTTTGTTTCTGTCTGAAGTTGTTTGTTTGTTTCTAAAGCTGCTTTTATCTGTTGCTCGTCGGTTTCTAACTTCGTAACCAGTTGTTTTCTTTCACTTTCAAGTTTGCTAATTATTTCTTGCCCTTCTCTCTCAACTGCTATGATATTGGCTTCTTTTTTTTTGTAACAGGTTTTGTAGTTGGTTTTCTGTTGCTGTGGCACTTTCAAGGCTTGTTTCTAATTCGCTTATTCGATTGGCAGTTTTTTCAAGGGAGTTTTTTAGAGTTTCGTTACTTTCTTGGAGTTGTTCAAGGGAGCTACTTAAGGTGTATTTGGAACTCTTTGCCTTTTTCTTGTTGCTCTCTAGCTGTTTTCTTAAGCTCTGTAACTCAAAATTGAGTTCAGACGAACATTTTTTCTCTGTAATCTGCGCAAGTACTACTTCTCTTTGTAAAATACGGCTGGTACCTAATAAGAATTCTTTCTCTTTACCATGTACAATGCTAATTTGCTGTAATAAACTGTCAAGGTTTTCGGTGTTGCCACCAAGGGATTCTACGTAATTTTTGACTATCTTTGTGGTGTTTGTAATAGTTTCTGCTGTTATACCACTTGGTACTTGCAACGATGGTTCTAACAACGTATATGAATACAATTGTAATGCGTTGTGGGTCTCTTTAATAATAACTTCTTGTTTTTTGGATTCTATTTGTTGGATTTTTGCTTTTGTCGTGGTAGTCTGATAGGTTTTGTTTTGTTCTACTTCTTGTTCAAATTCTAAGTCCACAAGAGTTTTCCAGTGGTCTAAAAATTTTTCTCGAGAGTAGTTGGGATTTTGGTTGGTTGTGTCTGGCTCGGGAAATACGGGGTACAACGGTGGAGATAGTTCGTCAGCAATGTTCGGATACAAAGTATTCTCCTAACGAGTAGTCTCTGATACAATATGATCAAGCGGCATTCGCTTACCTTTGATGGTGTTCCTTGGTCTGGTAGAGTTGTTGGAGACTCGTCGGGGAAGTGTAGAGCACAATCACTGAAATAAGGTACGGGTAGAAACTTTTTACTGGACAACAAGTGTGAGTCTCGTTGGGACCTCCAATTGTAAAGTTTCAAACCTTGTGTATTGCAGTGGATTGTCGTAACAAGTCCGAATTACATGTTACAAAAATGCAGTATTTATACTACTAACACACATACAAAATGAAGGTAAAATGGGAGGGGACACGTTCACTTTCACTTGTGAAACGCTTGAGGGATGTTGAGGGTGTGGCTGTCTTCGGATAGCCTGTGGGCTCGTTACAATTCAAACAGCATCAAATATACGTGTATTCAATGTGAATATAGTGAATACAGTGAGTTTTATTATCTACATTCAAACAGCATCAAATATACGTGTATTTAATTTGAATACAGTGTTATAGAATTAGTTTTATGATGTACATTGAAACAGTATCAAATATACGTGTATTCATTGTGAATATAGTGTGATACAGTGAGTTTCAATATCAACATTCAAACAGCATCAAATATATGTGTATTCAATGTGAATATAGCGTGATACAGTGAGTTTCAATATCTACATACAAACAAGATGAAATATCAGTGTATTCAATGTGAATATAGTGTTATAGAATCAGTTTTATGATGTACATTCAAACAGCATCAAATATACGTGTATTCAATGTGAATATAGTGTTATAGAATCAGTTTTATGATGTACATTCAAACAGTATCAAATATACGTGTATTTAATGTGAATATAGTGTGATACAGTGAGTTTCAATATCTACATTCAAACAGCATCAAATATACGTGTATTCAATGTGAATATAGTGTGATACAGTGAATTTTATTATCTACATTCAATGCAGTTTCATGATGTACATTCAAACAGCATCAAATATACGTGTATTCAATGTGAATATAGTGTGATGCAGTGAGTTTCAATATCTACATTCAAACAGCATCAAAGATACGTGTATTCTATTTAAATATAGTGTTATAGAATCAGTTTTATGATGTACATTCAAACAGTATCAAATATACGTGTATTCAATGTGAATATAGTGTGATAGAGTGAGTTTCAATATCTACATTCAAACAGCATCAAATATACGTGTATTCAATTTGAATATATTGTTATAGAATCAGTTTTATGATGTACATTCAAACAGTATCAAATATACGTGTATTCAATGTGAATATAGTGTGATACAGTGAGTTTCAATATCTACATTCAAACAGCATCAAATATACGTGTATTCAATGTAAATATAGTGTGATACAGTGAGTTTCAATATCTACATTCAAACAGCATGAAATA
This sequence comes from Daphnia carinata, assembly GCF_022539665.2. Classification (NCBI taxonomy): domain Eukaryota; kingdom Metazoa; phylum Arthropoda; class Branchiopoda; order Diplostraca; family Daphniidae; genus Daphnia; species Daphnia carinata. Next base: position 5,942,117 of record NC_081335.1, on the reverse strand, counting down.
TACGTGTATTCAATGTGAATATAGTGTTATAGAATCAGTTTTATGATGTACATTCAAACAGTATCAAATATACGTGTATTCAATGTGAATATAGTGTGATACAGTGAGTTTCAATATCTACATTCAAACAGCATCAAATATACGTGTATTCAATGTGAATATAGTGTGATACAGTGAGTTTCAATATCTACATAACAAGATGAAATATCAGTGTATTCAATGTGAATATAGTGTTATAGAATCAGTTTTATGATGTACATTCAAACAGCATCAAATATACGTGTATTCAATGTGAATATAGTGTGATACAGCGAATTTTAATATCTACATTCAATTCAGTTTCATGATGTACATTCAAACAGTATCAAATATACGTGTATTCATTGTAAATATAGTGAATACAGTGAGTTTCAATATCTACATTCAAACAGCATCAAATATACGTGTATTCAATGTGAATATAGTGTGATACAGTGAGTTTCAATATCTACATTCAAACAGCATCAAATAAACGTGTATTCAATGTGAATATAGTGTTATACAATCAGTTTTATGATGTACATTCAAACAGTATCAAATATACCTGTATTCAATGTGAATATAGTGTGATACAGTGAGTTTCATATCTACATTCAAACAGAATCAAATATACGTGTATTCAATCTGAATAGAGTGAATACAGTGAGTTTCAATATCTACATTCAAACAGCATCAGATATACGTGTATTCAATGTGAATATAGTGAATACAGTGAGTTTCAATATCTACATTCAAACAGCACCAAATAAACGTGAATTCAATGTGAATATAGTGTGATACAGTGAGTTTCAATATCTACATTCAAACAGCATCAAATATACGTGTATTCAATGTGAATATAGTGTGATACAGTGAATTTTATTATCTACATTCAATGCAGTTTCATGATGTACAGTGAGTTTCAATATCTACATTCAAACAGCATCAAATATACGTGTATTCAATGTGAATATAGTGTGATACAGTGAGTTTCAATATCTACATTCAAACAGCATCAAATATACGTGTATTCAATTTGAATATAGTGTTATAGAATTAGTTTCATGATCTACATTCAAACAGCATCAAATATACGTGTATTCATTGTGAATATAGTGTGATACAGTGAGTTTCAATATCTACATTCAAACAGCATCAAATATACGTGTATTCAATGTGAATATAGTGTGATAGAGTGAGTTTCAATATCTACATTCAAACAGCACCAAATAAACGTGAATTTAATGTGAATATAGTGTGATACTGTAAGTTTCAATATCTACATTCAAACAGCATCAAATATACGTGTATTCAATGTGAATATAGTGTGATACAGTGAGTTTCAATATCTACATACAAACAAGATGAAATATCAGTGTATTCAATGTGAATATAGTGTTATAGAATCAGTTTTATGATGTACATTCAAACAGCATCAAATATACGTGTATTCAATGTGAATATAGTGTTATAGAATCAGTTTTATGATGTACATTCAAATAGTATCAAATATACGTGTATTCAATGTGAATATAGTGTGATACAGTGAGTTTCAATATCTACATTCAAACAGCACCAAATAAACGTGTATTCAATGTGAATATAGTGTGATACAGTGAGTTTCAATATCTACATTCAAACAGCATCAAAGATACGTTTATTCTATTTAAATATAGTGTTATAGAATCAGTTTTATGATGTACATTCAAACAGTATCAAATATACGTGTATTCAATGTGAATATAGGGTGAAACAGTGAGTTTCAATAACTACATTCAAACAGCATCAAATATACGTGTATTCAATGTGAATATAGTGAATACAGTGAGTTTCAATATCTACATTCAAACAGCATCAAATATACGTGTATTCAATGTGAATATAGTGTTATAGAATCAATTTTATGATGTACATTCAAACAGTATCAAATAGACGTGTATTTAATGCGAATATAGTGTGATACAGTGAGTTTCAATATCTACATTCAAACAGCATCAAATATACGTGTATTCAATGTGAATATAGTGTGATACAGTGAATTTTATTATCTACATTCAATGCAGTTTCAAGATGTACATTCAAACAGTATCAAATATACGTGTATTCATTGTAAATATAGTGAATACAGTGAGTTTCAATATCTACATTCAAACAGCATCAAATATACGTGTATTTAATGTGAATATAGTGTTATACAATCAGTTTCATGATGTACATTCAAATAGTATCAAATATACGTGTATTCAATGTGAATATAGTGTGATAGAGTGAGTTTCAATATCTACATTCAAACAGCACCAAATAAACGTGTATTCAATGTGAATATAGTGTGATACAGTGAGTTTCAATATCTACATTCAAACAGCATCAAATATACGTGTATTCAATGTGAATATAGTGTGATACAGTGAGTTTCAATATCTACATTCAAACAGCATCAAATATACGTGTATTCAATTTGAATATAGTGTTATAGAATTAGTTTTATGATGTACATTGAAACAGTATCAAATATACGTGTATTCATTGTGAATATAGTGTGATACAGTGAGTTTCAATATCTACATTCAAACAACATCAAATATACGTGTATTCAATGTGAATATAGTGTGATAGAGTGAGTTTCAATATCTACATTCAAACAGCACCAAATAAACGTGAATTCAATGTGAATATAGTTGGATACAGTGAGTTTCAATATCTACATACAAACAAGATGAAATATCAGTGTATTCAATGTGAATATAGTGTTATAGAATCAGTTTTATGATGTACATTCAAACAGCATCAAATATACGTGTATTCAATGTAAATATAGTGTTTTAGAATCAGTTTTATGATGTACATTCAAACAGCATCAAATATACGTGTATTCAATGTGAATATAGTGTTATAGAATCAGTTTTATGATGTACATTCAAATAGTATCAAATATACGTGTATTCAATGTGAATATAGTGTGATACAGTGAGTTTCAATATCTACATTCAAACAGCACCAAATAAACGTGTATTCAATGTGAATATAGTGTGATACAGTGAGTTTCAATATCTACATTCAAACAGCATCAAAGATACGTTTATTCTATTTAAATATAGTGTTATAGAATCAGTTTTATGATGTACATTCAAACAGTATCAAATATACGTGTATTCAATGTGAATATAGGGTGAAACAGTGAGTTTCAATAACTACATTCAAACAGCATCAAATATACGTGTATTCAATGTGAATATAGTGAATACAGTGAGTTTCAATATCTACATTCAAACAGCATCAAATATACGTGTATTCAATGTGAATATAGTGTTATAGAATCAATTTTATGATGTACATTCAAACAGTATCAAATAGACGTGTATTTAATGCGAATATAGTGTGATACAGTGAGTTTCAATATCTACATTCAAACAGCATCAAATATACGTGTATTCAATGTGAATATAGTGTGATACAGTGAATTTTATTATCTACATTCAATGCAGTTTCAAGATGTACATTCAAACAGTATCAAATATACGTGTATTCATTGTGAATATAGTGTGATACAGTGAGTTTCAATATCTACATTCAAACAGCATCAAATATACGTGTATTTAATGTGAATATAGTGTTATACAATCAGTTTCATGATGTACATTCAAATAGTATCAAATATACGTGTATTCAATGTGAATATAGTGTGATAGAGTGAGTTTCAATATCTACATTCAAACAGCACCAAATAAACGTGTATTCAATGTGAATATAGTGTGATACAGTGAGTTTCAATATCTACATTCAAACAGCATCAAATATACGTGTATTCAATGTGAATATAGTGTGATACAGTGAGTTTCAATATCTACATTCAAACAGCATCAAATATACGTGTATTCAATTTGAATATAGTGTTATAGAATTAGTTTTATGATGTACATTGAAACAGTATCAAATATACGTGTATTCATTGTGAATATAGTGTGATACAGTGAGTTTCAATATCTACATTCAAACAACATCAAATATACGTGTATTCAATGTGAATATAGTGTGATAGAGTGAGTTTCAATATCTACATTCAAACAGCACCAAATAAACGTGAATTCAATGTGAATATAGTTGGATACAGTGAGTTTCAATATCTACATACAAACAAGATGAAATATCAGTGTATTCAATGTGAATATAGTGTTATAGAATCAGTTTTATGATGTACATTCAAACAGCATCAAATATACGTGTATTCAATGTAAATATAGTGTTTTAGAATCAGTTTTATGATGTACATTCAAACAGCATCAAATATACGTGTATTCAATGTGAATATAGTGTTATAGAATCAGTTTTATGATGTACATTCAAACAGTATCAAATATACGTGTATTCAATGTGAATATAGTGTGATACAGTGAGTTTCAATATCTACATTCAAACAGCACCAAATAAACGTGTATTCAATGTGAATATAGTGTGATACAGTGAGTTTCAATATCTACATTCAAACAGCATCAAAGATACGTTTATTCTATTTAAATATAGTGTTATAGAATCAGTTTTATGATGTACATTCAAACAGTATCAAATATACGTATTCAATGTGAATATAGGGTGAAACAGTGAGTTTCAATAACTACATTCAAACAGCATCAAATATACGTGTATTCAATGTGAATATAGTGAATACAGTGAGTTTCAATATCTACATTCAAACAGCATCAAATATACGTGTATTCAATGTGAATATAGTGTTATAGAATCAATTTTATGATGTACATTCAAACAGTATCAAATAGACGTGTATTTAATGCGAATATAGTGTGATACAGTGAGTTTCAATATCTACATTCAAACAGCATCAAATATACGTGTATTCAATGTGAATATAGTGTGATACAGTGAATTTCAATATCCAAATTCAAACAGCATCAAATATACGTGTATTCATTGTGAAATATACGTGTATTCATTGTGAATATAGTGTTATAGAATCAGTTTCATGATCTACATTCAAATAGTATCAAATATACGTGTATTTAATGTGAATATAGTGTTATACAATCAGTTTCATGATGTACATTCAAATAGTATCAAATATACGTGTATTCAATGTGAATATAGTGTGATAGAGTGAGTTTCAATATCTACATTCAAACAGCACCAAATAAACGTGTATTCAATGTGAATATAGTGTGATACAGTGAGTTTCAATATCTACATTCAAACAGCATCAAATATACGTGTATTCAATTTGAATATAGTGTTATAGAATTAGTTTTATGATGTACATTGAAACAGTATCAAATATACGTGTATTCATTGTGAATATAGTGTGATACAGTGAGTTTCAATATCTACATTCAAACAACATCAAATATACGTGTATTCAATGTGAATATAGTGTGATAGAGTGAGTTTCAATATCTACATTCAAACAGCACCAAATAAACGTGAATTCAATGTGAATATAGTGTGATACTGTGAGTTTCAATATCTACATTCAAACAGCATCAAATATACGTGTATTCAATGTGAATATAGTTGGATACAGTGAGTTTCAATATCTACATACAAACAGCATCAAATATACGTGTATTCAATGTGAATATAGTGTTTTAGAATCAGTTTCATAATGTACATTCAAACAGTATCAAATATACGTGTATTCAATGTGAATATAGTGTTATAGAATCAGTTTTATGATGTACATTCAAACAGTATCAAATATACGTGTATTCAATGTGAATATAGTGTGATACAGTGAGTTTCAATATCTACATTCAAACAGCACCAAATAAACGTGTATTCAATGTGAATATAGTGTGATACAGTGAGTTTCAATATCTACATTCAAACAGCATCAAAAGATACGTTTATTCTATTTAAATATAGTGTTATAGAATCAGTTTTATGATGTACATTCAAACAGTATCAAATATACGTGTATTCAATGTGAATATAGGGTGAAACAGTGAGTTTCAATAACTACATTCAAACAGCATCAAATATACGTGTATTCAATGTGAATATAGTGAATACAGTGAGTTTCAATATCTACATTCAAACAGCATCAAATATACGTGTATTCAATGTGAATATAGTGTTATAGAATCAATTTTATGATGTACATTCAAACAGTATCAAATAGACGTGTATTTAATGCGAATATAGTGTGATACAGTGAGTTTCAATATCTACATTCAAACAGCATCAAATATACGTGTATTCAATGTGAATATAGTGTGATACAGTGAATTTTATTATCTACATTCAATGAATCAGTTTCATGATGTACATTCAAACAGTATCAAATATACGTGTATTCATTGTAAATATAGTGAATACAGTGAGTTTCAATATCTACATTCAAACAGCATCAAATATACGTGTATTCAATGTGAATATAGTGTTATACAATCAGTTTCATGATGTACATTCTAACAGTATCAAATATACGTGTATTCAATGTGAATATAGTGTGATACAGTGAGTTTCAATATCTACATTCAAACAGCATCAAATATACGTGTATTCAATGTGAATATAGTGTGATACAGTGAGTTTCAATATCTACATTCAAACAGCATCAAATATACGTGTATTCAATGTGAATATAGTGTGATACAGTGAGTTTCAATATCTACATTCAAACAGCATCAAATATACGTGTATTCAATTTGAATATAGTGTTATAGAATCAGTTTCATGATCTACATTCAAACAGCATCAAATATACGTGTATTCATTGTGAATATAGTGTGATACAATCAGTTTCAATATCTACATTCAAACAACATCAAATATACGTGTATTCAATGTGAATATAGTGTGATAGAATCAGTTTCAATATCTACATTCAAACAGCACCAAATAAACGTGTATTCAATGTGAATATAGTGTGATACTGTGAGTTTCAATATCTACATTCAAACAGCATCAAATATACGTGTATTCAATGTGAATATAGTGTGATACAGTGAGTTTCAATATCTACATTCAAACAGCATCAAATATACGTGTATTCAATGTGAATATAGTGTGATACAGTGAATTCCAATATCTACATTCAAACAGCATCAAATATACGTGTATTCAATGTAAATATAGTGTGATACAGTGAGTTTCAATATCTACATTCAAACAGCATCAAATATACGTGTATTTAATGTGAATATAGTGTTATACAATCAGTTTCATGATGTACATTCAAATAGTATCAAATATACGTGTATTCAATGTGAATATACTGTGATAGAGTGAGTTTCAATATCTACATTCAAACAGTACCAAATAAACGTGTATTCAATGTGAATATAGTGTGATACAGTGAGTTTCAATATCTACATTCAAACAGCATCAAATATACGTGTATTCAATGTGAATATAGTGTGATACAGTGAGTTTCAATATCTACATTCAAACAGCATCAAATATACGTGTATTCAATTTGAATATAGTGTTATAGAATTAGTTTTATGATGTACATTGATTCAACAGTATCAAATATACGTGTATTCATTGTGAATATAGTGTGATACAATAAGTTACCATATCAATATCTACATTCAAACAACATCAAATATACGTGTATTCAATGTGAATATAGTGTGATAGAGTGAGTTTCAATATCTACATTCAAACAGCATCAAATAAACGTGTATTCAATGTGAATATAGTGTTATACAGTGAGTTTCAATATCTACATACAAACAGATCAAATATAGTGTATTCAATGTGAATATAGTGTTATAGAATCAGTTTTATGATGTACATTCAAACAGCATCAAATATACGTGTATTCAATGTAAATATATTGTTATAGAATCAGTTTTATGATGTACATTCAAATAGTATCAAATATACCTGTATTCAATGTGAATATAGTGTGATACAGTGAGTTTCAATATCTACATTCAAACAGCACCAAATAAACGTGTATTCAATGTGAATATAGTGTGATACAGTGAGTTTCAATATCTACATTCAAACAGCATCAAATATACGTTTATTCGATTTGAATATAGTGTTATAGAATCAGTTTTATGATGTACATTCAAACAGTATCAAATATACGTGTATTCAATGTGAATATAGTGTGATACAGTGAGTTTCAATATCTACATTCAAACAGCATCAAATATACCTGTATTCAATGTGAATATAGTGATACAGTGAGTTTCAATATCTACATTCAAACAGCATCAAATATACGTGTATTCAATGTGAATATAGTGTTATAGAATCAATTTTATGATGTACATTCAAACAGTATCAAATATACGTGTATTCAATGCGAATATAGTGTGATACAGTGAGTTTCAATATCTACATTCAAACAGCATCAAATATACGTGTATTCAATGTGAATATAGTGTGATACAGTGAGTTTTATTATCTACATTCAAACAGCATCAAATATACGTGTATTCAATGTGAATATAGTGTGATACAGTGAGTTTCAATATCTACATTCAAACAGCATCAAATATACGTGTATTTAATGTGAATATATTGTTATACAATCAGTTTCATGATGTACATTCAAATAGTATCAAATATACGTGTATTCAATGTGAATATAGTGTGATAGAGTTAGTTTCAAAATCTACATTCAAACAGCACCAAATAAACGTGTATTCAATGTGAATATAGTGTTATACAGTGAGTTTCATTATCTACATTCAAACAGCATCAAATATACATGTATTCAATGTGAATATAGTGTGATACAATCAGTTTCATATCTACATTCAAACAGAATCAAATATACGTGTATTTAATCTGAATATAGTGAATACAGTGAGTTTCAATATCTACATTCAAACAGCATCAAATATACGTGTATTTAATGTGAATATAGTGTGATACAGTGAGTTTCAATATCTACATTCAAACAGCATCAAATATACGTGTATTCAGTGTGAATATAGTGTGATACAGTGAATTTTATTATCTACATTCAATGCAGTTTCATGATGTACATTCAAACAGTATCAAATATACGTGTATTCATTGTAAATATAGTGAATACAGTGAGTTTCAATATCTACATTCAAACAGCATCAAATATACGTGTATTCAATGTGAATATAGTGTTATACAATCAGTTTCATGATGTACATTCAAATAGTATCAAATATACGTGTATTCAATGTGAATATAGTGTGATAGAGTGAGTTTCAATATCTACATTCAAACAGCACCAAATAAACGTGTATTCAATGTGAATATAGTGTGATACATTGAGTTTCAATATCTACATTCAAACAGCATCAATAATACGTGTATTCAATGTGAATATAGTGTGATACAGTGAGTTTCAATATCTACATTCAAACAGCATCAAATATACGTGTATTCAATGTGAATATAGTGTTATAGAATCAGTTTCAATATCTACATTCAAACAGCATCAAATATACGTGTATTCAATGTGAATATAGTGTGATACATTGAGTTTAATATCTACATTCAAACAGAATCAAATATACGTGTATTCAATCTGAATATAGTGATTACAGTGAGTTTCAATATCTACATTCAAACAGCATCAAATATACGTGTATTCAATGTGAATATAGTGAATACAGTGAGTTTCAATATCTACATTCAAACAGCATCAAATATACGTGTATTCAATTTGAATATAGTGTTATAGAATCAGTTTTATGATGTACATTTAAACAGTATCAAATATACGTGTATTCATTGTGAATATAGTGTGATACAGTGAGTTTCAATATCTACATTCAAACAGCATCAAATATACGTGTATCAATGTGAATATAGTGTTATAGAATCAGTTTCATAATGTACATTCAAACAGTATCAAATGAACGTGTATTCAATGTGAATATAGTGTTATACAGTGAGTTTCAATATCTACATTCAAACAGCATCAAATATACGTGTATTCAATAAGAATATAGTGTTATAGAATCAGTTTCATGATCTACATTCAAACAGTATCAAATATACGTGTATTCAATTTGAATATAGTGTTATAGAATTAGTTTTATGATGTACATTGAAACAGTATCAAATATACGTGTATTCATTGTGAATATAGTGTGATACAGTGAGTTTCAATATCTACATTCAAACAGCATCAAATATACGTGTATTCAATGTGAATATAGTGTGATAGAGTGAGTTTCAATATCTACATTCAAACAGCACCAAATAAACGTGTATTCAATGTGAATATAGTGTGATACAGTGAGTTTCAATATCTACATTCAAACAGCATCAAATATACGTGTATTCAATGTGAATATAGTGTGATACAGTGAGCTTCAATATCTACATTCAAACAAGATGAAATATCAGTGTATTCAATGTGAATATAGTGTTATAGAATCAGTTTCATGATCTACATTCAAACAGCATCAAATATACGTGTATTCATTGTAAATATAGTGAATACAGTGAGTTTCAATATCTACATTCAAACAGCATCAAATATACGTGTATTCAATGTGAATATAGTGTGATTCAGTGAGTTTAAATATCTACATTCAAACAGCATCAAATATACATGTATTCAATGTGAATATAGTGTTATAGAATCAGTTTTATGATGTACATTCAAACAGTATCAAATATACGTGTATTTAATGTGAATACAGTGTGATACAGTGAGTTTCAATAACTACATTCAAACAGCATCAAATATACAAATATTCAATGTGAATATAGTGTGATACAGTTAGTTTCAATATCTACATTCAAACAGCATGAAATATACGTGTATTCAATGTGAATATAGTGTTATAGAATCAGTTTCAATATCTACATTCAAACAGCATCAAATATCCGTGTATTCAATGTGAATATAGTGTGATACAGTGAGTTTCCAATATCTACATTCAAACAGCATGAAATATACGTGTATTCAATGTGAATATAGTGTTATAGAATCAGTTTCATAATGTACATTCAAACAGTATCAAATAAACGTGTATCTAATGTGAATATAGTGTGATACAGTGAGTTTCAATATCTACATTCAAACAGCACTAAATAAACGTGTATTCAATGTGAATATAGTGTTATACAATCAGTTTCATGATGTACATTCAAACAGTATCAAATATACGTTTATTCAATGTGAATATAGTGTGATACAGTGAGTTTCAATATCTACATTCAAACAGTATCAAATATACGTGTATTCAATGTGAATATAGTGTGATACATTGAGTTTAATATCTGCATTCAAACAGCATCAAATATACACGTATTCAATGTGAATATAGCGTGATACAGTGAGTTTCAATATCTACATTCAAACATCACCAAATAAACGTGTATTCGATATGAATATAAGTTATACAATCAGTTTCATGATGTACATTTATACAGTATCAAATATACGTGTATTCAATGTGAATATATTGTGATACAGTGAGTTTCAATATCTACATTCTAACAGCATCAAATATACGTGTATTCAATGTGAATATAATGTGATACAGTGAGTTTCAATATCTACATTCAAACAGCACCAAATAAACGTGTATTCAATGTGAATATAGTGTTATACAGTGAGTTTCATTATCTACATTCAAACAGCATCAAATATCCGTGTATTCAATGTGAATATAGCGTGATACAGTGAGTTTCAATATCTACATTAAAACAGCATCAAATATACGTGTATTCAATGTGAATATAGTTTGATACAGTGAATTTTAATATCTACATTCAAGCAGCATCAAATATACGTGTATTCAATGTGAATATAGTGTGATACAGTGAGTTTCAATATCTACATTCAAACACCATCAAATATACGTGTATTCAATGTGAATATAGTGTGATACAGTGAGTTTCAACATCTACATTCAAACAGCATCAAATATACGTGTATTCAATTTGAATATAGTGTTATAGAATCAGTTTTATGATGTACATTCAAACAGTATCAAATGTACGTGTATTCAATTTGAATATAGTGTTATAGAATCAGTCTTATGATGTACATTGAAACAGTATCAAATATACGTGTATTCAATGTGAATATAGTGAATACAGTGAGTTTCAATATCTACATTCAAACAGCATGAAATATACGTGTATTCAATGTGAATATAGTGTTATAGAATCAGTTTCAATATCTACATTCAAACAGCATCAAATATACGTGTATTCAATGTGAAGATAGTGTGATACAGTGAATTTTATTATCTACATTCAATGCAGTTTCATGATGTACATTCAAACAGTATCAAATATACGTGTATTCAATGTGAATATAGTGTGATACAGTGAGTTTCAATATCTACATTCAAACAGCATGAAATATACGTGTATTCAATGTGAATATAGTGTTATAGAATCAGTTTCATAATGTACCTTAAAATAGCATCAAATATACGTGTATTCAATGTGAATATTGTGTGATACAGTGAATTTTAAAATCTACATTCAATGCAGTTTCATGATCTACATTCAAACAGCATCAAATATACGTGTATTCAATGTGAATATAGTGTGATACAGTGAGTTTCAATATGTACATTCAAACAGCATTAAATATACGTGTATTCAATGTGAATATAGTGTTCTAGAATCAGTTTTATGATGTACATTCAAACAGTATCAAATATACGTGTATTCAATGTGAATATAGTGTGATACAGTGAGTTTTAATATCTACATTCAAACAGCATCAAATATACGTGTATTCAAAGTGAATATAGTGTGATACAGTGAGTTTCAATATCTACATTCAAACAGCAACAAATATACGTGTATTCAATGTGAATATAGTGTGATACAGTTAGTTTCAATATCTACATTCAAACAGCATGAAATATACGTGTATTCAATGTGAATATAGTGTTATAGAATCAGTTTCAATGTACATTCAAACAGTATCAAATATACGTGTATTCAATGTGAATATAGTGTGATACAGTGAGTTCCAATATCTACATTCAAACAGCATCAAATATACGTGTATTCAATGTGAATATAGTGTGATACAGTGAGTTTCAATGTCTACATTCAAACAGCATCAAATATCCGTGTATTCAATGTGAATATAGTGTGATACAGTTAGTTTCAATATCTACATTCAAACAGCATCAAATATACGTGTATTCAATGTGAATATAGTGTTATAGAATCAGTTTCATAATGTACATTCAAACAGTATCAAATAAACGTGTATTCAATGTGAATATAGTGTGATACAGTGAGTTTCAATATCTACATTCAAACAGCACCAAATAAACGTGTATTCAATGTGAATATAGTGTTATACAATCAGTTTCATGATGTACATTCAAACAGTATCAAATATACGTGTATTCATTGTGAATATAGTGTGATACAGTGAGTTTCAATATCTGCATTCAAACAGCATCAAATATACGCGTATTCAATGTGAATATAGTGTGATACAGTGAGTTTCAATATCTACATTCAAACAGCACCAAATAAACGTGTATTCAATGTGAATATAGTGTTATACAATCAGTTTCATGATGTACATTTATACAGTATCAAATATACGTGTATTCAATGTGAATATAGTGTGATACAGTGAGTTTCAATATCTACATTCAAACAGCATCAAATATACGTGTATGCAATGTGAATATAATGTGATACAGTGAGTTTCAATATCTACAGCACTAAATAAACAGCACCAAATAAACGTATATTCAATGTGAATATAGTGTTATACAGTGAGTTTCATTATCTACATTCAAACACCATCAAATATCCGTGTATTCAATGTGAATATAGTGTGATACAGTGAGTTTCAATCTCTACATTCAAACAGCATCAAATATACGTGTATTCAATGTGAATATAGTGTTATAGAATCAGTTTTATGATGTACATTCAAACAGTATCAAATATACGTGTATTTAATGTGAATATAGTGTGATACAGTGAGTTTCAATATCTACATTCAAACAGCATTAAATATACGTGTATTCAATATGAATATAGTGTGATACAGTATAGGATCAGTTTCATGATGTACATTCAAACAGTATCAAATATACGTGTATTCATTGTAAATATAGTGAATACAGTGAGTTTCAATATCTACATTCAAACAGCATCAAATATACGTGTATTCAATGTGAATATAGCGTGATACAGTGAGTTTCAATATCTACATTAAAACAGCATCAAATATACGTGTATTCAATGTGAATATAGTTTGATACAGTGAATTTTAATATCTACATTCAAGCAGCAATAAATATACGTGTATTCAATGTGAATATAGTGTGATACAGTGAGTTTCAATATCTACATTCAAACAGCATCAAATATACGTGTATTCAATGTGAATATAGTGTGATACAGTGAGTTTCAATATCTACATTCAAACACCATCAAATATACGTGTATTCAATGTGAATATAGTGTGATACAGTGAGTTTAAATATCTACATTCAAACAGCATCAAATATACGTGTATGCAATGTGAATATAGTGTGATAAAGTGAGTTTCAATATCTACGGCACTAAATAAACAGCACCAAATAACGTGTATTCAATGTGAATATAGTGTTATACAGTGAGTTTCATTATCTACATTCAAACACCATCAAATATACGTGTATTCAATGTGAATATAGTGTGATACAGTGAGTTTCAATCTCCACATTCAAACAGCATCAAATATACGTGTATTCAATGTGAATATAGTGTTATAGAATCAGTTTTATGATGTACATTCAAACAGTATCAAATATACTTGTATTCAATGTGAATATAGTGTGATACAGTGAGTTTCAATATCTACATTCAAACAGCATCAAATATATGTGTATTCAATGTGAATATAGTGTGATACAGTGAATTTCAATATCTACATTCAAACAGCATCAAATATACGTGTATTCAATGTGAATATAGTGTAATACAGTGAGTTTCAATATCTACATTCAAACGGCATCAAATATACGTGTATTCAATGCGAATATAGTGTGATACAGTTAGTTTCAATATCTACATTCAAACAGCATCAAATATACGTGTATTCAATGTGAATATAGTGTGATACAGTGAATTTTAATATCTACATTCAATGCAGTTTCTTGATGTACATTCAAACAGTATCAAATATACGTGTATTTAATGTGAATATAGTGTTATAGAATCAGTTTCATGATGTACATTCAAACAGTATCAAATATACGTGTATTCAATGTGAATATAGTGTGATACAGTGAGTTTCAATATCTACATTCAAACAGCATCAAATATACGTGTATTCAATGTGAATATAGTGTGATACAGTGAGTTTCAATATCTACATTCAAACAGCATCAAATATACGTGTATTCAATGTGAATATAGTGTTATAGAATCAGTTTTATGATGTACATTCAAACAGCATCAAATATACGTGTATTCAAGGTGAATGTAGTGGTTTAGAATCAGTTTCATGATCTACATTCAAACAGGATGAAATATACGTGTATTCAATTTGAATATAGTGTTATAGAATCAGTTTTATGATGTACATTCAAACAGTATCAAATATACGTGTATTCAATGTGAATATATGTGATACAGTGAGTTTCAATATCTACATTCAAACAGCATCAAATATACGTGTATTCAATGTGAATATAGTTTTATAGAATCAGTTTCATAATATACATTCAAACAGTATCAAATATACGTGTATTCAATGTGAATATAGTGTGATACAGTGAGTTTCAATATCTACATTCAAACAGCATCAAATAAACGTGTATTCGATTTGAATATAGTGTTATAGAATCAGTTTTATGATGTACATTCAAACAGTATCAAATATACGTGTATTCAATGTGAATATAGTGTGATACAGTGAGTTTCAATATCTACATTCAAACAGAATCAAATATACGTGTATTCAATGTGAATATAGTGTGATACAGTGAGTTTCAATATCTACATTCAAACAGCATCAAATATACGTGTATTCAATGTGAATATAGTGTGATACAGTGAGTTTCAATATCTACATTCAAACAGCATCAAATATACGTGTATTCAATGTGAATATAGTGTTATAGAATCAGTTTTATGATCTACATTCAAACAGCATCAAATATACGTGTATTCAATGTGAATATAGTGTTATAGAATCAGTTTCAATATCTATATTCAAACAGCATCAAATATACGTGTATTCAATGTGAATATAGTTTGATACAGTGAGTTTCAATATCTACATTCAAACAGCATCAAATATACGTGTATTCAAAGTGAATATAGTGTTATAGAATCCGTTTCAATATCTACATTCAAACAGTATCAAATACACGTGTATGCAATGTGAATATAGTGTTAAAGAATCAGTTTCAATATCTACATTCAAACAGTATCAAATATAAGTGTATTCAATGTGAATATAGTGATATAGAATCAGTTTCATGATCTAAATTCAAACGATATCAAATATACGTGTATTCATAAAGAATATACTGACATAGAATCAGTTTGATGATCTACATTCAAACATTGTAAAATATACGTGTATTTAATGGGAATATAGTGCGGTACAGTAAGTTTCAAGATCTACATTCAAACACTAAATTATACGTTTATTCAATGTGTATATAGTGTGACAGAATGAATTTCAAGATCGATATTCGAACAGTATTAAATATACGTGTATTTTATTTGAATATGGTGATAAAGAATGAGTTTCATGATCTACATTCAAACACTATCAAATATACGTGTATTCAATGTGAATATAGTGTTATAGAATCAGTTTCATGATCTACATTCAAACAGTATCAAATATACGTGTATTCAATGTGAATACAGTGTGATACAGTGAGTTTCAATATCTACATTCAAACAGCATCAAATATACGTGTATTCAATGTGAATATAGTGATATAGAATGAGTTTGATAATCTACATTCAAACAGTATATAATATACATGTATTCAATGTGAATATAGTGCTATACAGTGAGTTTGATGATCTACGTTAAACAGTATCAAATATACGTGTATTTAATGTGAATATAGTGTTATAGAATCAGTTTCATGATCTACATTCAAACAGTGTCAAATATACGTGTATTCAAAGTGAATATAGTGTTATAGAATCAGTTTCATGATCTACATTCAAACAGCATCAAATATACGTGTATTCATTGTGAATATAGTAATATCAAATGAATTTGATTATTTACATTCAAACAGTATCAAATATACGAGTATAATGTGAATATAGTGATATAGAATGAGTTTGATGATCTACATTCAAACAGTATAAAATATACGTGTATTCAATGTGAGATGCATTGAGTTTCATGATGTACATTCAAACAGTATCAAATATGCGTGTATTCAATGTGATTATAGTGTGATAGAGTGAATTTTACGATCTACATTCAAACAGTATGACATATACGTGTATTCAAAGTTAATATAGTGATATAGAATGAGCTTCCTGATCTTTATTCAAACAGTTTCAATATATGTTTATTCAATGTTAATATACTGATATTGTGACGAAGTCATCAAAATACACCTTTTAATTACATCTTTATCTTGATCATTTGTTTTCTTTATCCTAAAATTATATATTATGTTTGTTGTTCGTTAACTTTAAAGTTTACGTTTTAAATATAATTATTCAAGTGTCATTTCCTTGAATTCTATTTTGATATGCTGTACTTTACATCCTACTTGTTGCTGATGGTATGTGTTTCATGTGTAGAACATCGCGCAATACATTTGCGTGAATCTGAAATGTTGACGCGTGTGACACTCATTAACTTGTATCCGGAGTTCATCTGTCGGAAGCGCTATGTTTCCCTCAACAATGTAAAACCTATAAAAGAATGCCCTTTTTGTTCCCCAAAGTTAGTTCTAGTTCTACCTTTTCTACTGTACTGTTCAATTCATCTAGTCTAGTGAGTTCAGTTTATATCTTATTCCAAACTATTGTGAAAGCTTTCTCATCGCTTCTTGTGCGACTGACGCGCTCTGTTATCTTTTTTCCCTACAACGTTTATCATCTTTATTCCATCTTCGCCACTGCATGTGACGGTAAGACTAATTTCGTTTGACTCCATTTTATCTTTTCCGTTTCCCATTGATGACGTATAACTGTGTAAACTTCTTTATTCATTTGGCCTTGGTTCGTTAGACTAAAATATATTCGACATTGTGGTAACGCCTCCCGAGTTCTTTTATTCATTATTTATCTTAATAACGTTAAGTCATCCTTCCCACAAAGAAGATGCTTTTCATAACGGTGGCAGCGATTTCTCGAACTCACCGACAATGAAGGACAATATTTTTCTTAGTAGGCCTAAACTTTCTCGTACTCCTGTATTTGCTACTAAAAGTCCTATTTAGCCAGTTATGTAAATTGACGAAGCTGTAGCCAGATCTATTAATTTTGATAAATCTTCCACTACAAATCTTACTGTATCTGATACATTTACGGGTTGTAAGACGAAAGGAAATTTGCCTTTCCTGTTTTGAAGCCTAGAGCAATTCCAGATAATCCTCAGTTAAGAAAGTTAAGATCGAACTATGCGTATGAGTTGGTAACGGGAGTAGACCTTTCAAGCGTTCGCAAACCACGAGCCCAAAGTAAAGCTAACACTTCGACTGTAAGAAACTCTCCTTCCCTCCTTGCCCAATTAGTGTCCCATCTTTCACCCAAGAAAACCGTTTCCACAACCTTTTCTCCAGCAAACGTTCTTTCGAACACCGTTTCGAGACTTTTTCAAAAAAGAACACAACCAATTAAAGACCAGCTAAACGTCAACCTCCAGCATCTATTTCAAGAAGTGAAGAAGAAAGAGGACAACTTCTTCCAGCTACCGAGCAGCCAGCTACCGTTCTTACTGCTAGCCATCAGGAGCTTCAAGGAGAGGGGAAAGGACCAATCGAGCGACCCGAAAATCTGGGATCAACTTGTCCAGTTGATGCGCGACATTCAGAGGAATTACCACGTCGAACAGCTAACACAGACGGATTGGAAACAACCGAAGACTCTTCTAAGGTATTTGATATCCATTCTGGAAGTGAAAGCCAGTAGACCGACCATCGGAGAACGAAGAAGCAGACAGAGGAACTAGTGGCAGAGCTCAAGGAAATTTTCACGCAACACGCGAGACAGGTTTTGACTTGCCTGCAGGTGCAAATTTACAACATAACCGACTTGCAAAAGATCACTCCAACAAGAGAGCAGGAACTGTTCGGTTTCGTTCCGAGACGGGACATCACCGACAGAGACGAGGACGGGATATACGTGGAGATTATCACGGTGGTGAGCGACCCATCAGTTCATCTGGAAGAGTTCTTGTTGGCGGCACAACGAACGTTCCTGAAAGAGGTGGCCAACCTAGCGTCGTACTCAAAGAAACTACAATTGATCACCAATTTGGAGGTGTTGCAGCCTGAAATCATATTACTCTTGGGCAAACTAAGCAATTTCCCGGAAGCCAACAACCCATTCTACGAACAGCAGGCGAGGGACATCGAGCCAATTATCGAACAAATGGAAATAAAATTGAGACAATCGCTGTCGTTCATACCAACGCGTCAAACACATCAACCAAGCACATCAACTCAACAAACATCGTCGCTGTCGGAGAACATCCCGAAGAGGAAACGGACAAGCAAAAGAAACTAACGTTCCAATCAATCACACACTCTTCACTGTCCTCGTGCACAGCAATCCAGCCAACTGGAAGAAACGCTAAAGAGTCTCAGGCAATTACGGACTGCATTTCAGAACACCCTCAGAATCCACAGGGAAGAACTTTGAATTTCCCCAGTTTCAATTCAAACATGGCGGAGCCTATTTCTACTTCAAGAGCGGCTACGGTCAACGATTTGAACGATTTCCAAAATAACCAACATATCTTCTCCCGTTTACAGCTACTTCCTTCTTTTTCTGGAAATCTCCTTGTACGTTTTGATTCATGGCTCGAACCTTTCGAAAGTATTGTAGATGGATCTGAGGGGAAAATTATTCAGATGTTGAGGGCTAAATTGGTAGATAAGGCTTTTTCGATCATTCAGACAACTTTGAAGGTTCATCCTCACAATTATTGCATGATAAAAGAATATCTGATTGATCATTTTCATGGGAAGGAAAATGCGGATTTTTATCAAAAGAAATCTAATAAAGCGAAGCTTAAGTCAGAGAAAAGATTATAGAATATGCTAGTCGTTTGCAGGAGATTTTCAACCGCGCATATCCTGTAGGCTATTCAGAAGCATCCTTTGCTATAATTCTTATGAAAAAATTTATAGAGGGATTGGATTCCAATTACAATCAAAAGTTAAAGATAGAGAATTCAAGAACTTAAACGATTTTGTTGCTGCAACGCGAGTGTATGCATTGCGATTAGAAGCCATGGAAACAGGTAGGGGAAAACACGATTTTATTCGGGCAGTGACTGAGTCGTCTGACACCAAGGCACGCCGAATTAAAAGAACTAAAGGAAATGATATTGGACCAAAAAGAATTTATCAGTAATGCTGTAGCAAACATTAGGCAGGGGAGTAAACAAGTAATGACCCTAAAACTGAGAAGGACGAAATTAAGAGAGCTCTTCTCGAGCTAACGCAAGCGATAAGGCAATTGCAATTTGATAAAAAAGATAGCGTGTCTTACACACCGAGTGCACCATATAAGAAACAGGTTTCATTCCAAGCTAGTAACGGTAACCCGGATAGAAATTGGAGACCTACTCCGCAGAGTAATAATTACAATGGCGCTCAACTATTCACGAAATTTCCGAATAGGCCTACAGCTCCTAGACCCCCTTTTTCGAGACCAGCCAGTGGTTCTAACTATAGGCCTACACAGTCACCGCTGACTTGTAACTTTTGTGGATATCGAGGTCATTCTCAGGTCATTGTCATCAACGGCAAGGTTTGGAACAAGCTCAACCACCAATTTTCTATTCATGTAGGGAAATTGGCCATAAGTGAAACAACTGTCCAAGGGCAAAAACACTCGAATAGGCCTAACATTCCAGGTCCTCCCCCACGTCAGGGAAACCAATAAGTATCAACTGTAACTTCGGGTCAGTTGATAGGGAGCCTCAGTTTAAATACCGACAAGTCGCAAAATTAACAACCATAACGAATGAATTGACACCGAGAATTCCATTAAAAAATTTTCAGATTCCGTTCCAAGCATTATTCGATACAGGCGCGTCTAAGAGTATTATTCACGAAAGGTTATTAAGGAAATTACCCCAAAAAGGTCAAGTGATCTGCAGTCAGCTTGATTTCGATTTGTACGATGTTGGGGAGAAGAAATTACATACGCTGGGAAGAGTTACTTTACCCGTACGATACGGAGAGTCAATTTTAAAACAGGAGTTTATTGTTACAAATGGTGTTTCTGAAGACTGTATCCTTGGATGGGACGCAATCCAGAAAGACGGATTTCGGCTTGATGGAGAAGCCAAGAGTATTTATTCAGCAAGAGATAAGCAGGGATCAGCTATTTCTAGCATACCGGACATGGCAATTACGACGGTCAAAAAGATGACGTTATCTCGTCAGACGTCGATAGTAATTGCCGCGCAAATGAAAGGATCATTTCCGTTTGTTGGGCCTAGTACAGTTTTTATATTTACCCCAGCAGAAGATTTGCTGGCCGGCGTTTTTATTGAGGAGTTTGTAGGAAAAGTATCGGGAGATGGAACATATAACATTCTGGTTGAAAATCATTCGTTAAATCAAGTCAAAACTAATAGGGATACTAAGTAAGGTGGCATTGAAATTACAACTCACGTGATTGGGAAAATTGCTTTAAGTAAAGTTGAGGACAGGCCTAATGCAGTACAAGAGCCTATTGTAATTCCGGAAGTCAACCCTGAATTTCAAACACAGCTCACTAGATTATTACATGGCTTTCACGACTTGTACGCGTCAAAAGACTCAGAATTTGGCAATACAGATCTTATAAAACATACGATTGATACACAGGGACGGAGCCCTATTCGACAACGTCCTTACAGAGTTACAAATAACCAAAGAAAATTATTGGAGGATAAGGTACAAGAAATGCTCGATGCGAATATAATTCAGTATTCGCATTCGCCATGTGCTGTACCTGTGGTTTTGGTAGAGAAGAAAAGTGGAGAAGCCAGATTTTGCGTCGATTATCGAAAATTTAATAGTATTACAAAGAAAGATTCCTTTCCGATGCCAAGAATAGATGAAACATTAGATAAACTGTATGGAAAGAAATTATGGAAAGAAATTTTTCACTACTCTCGATTTAGCACTTTTACTTGTGAAACGCTTGAGGGATGTATGAGGTGTGGCTTTCTTTGGATAGCCTTTGAGCTCGTTACATTCCTTCCCCTCTTCGATAAGAAGAATTGGTCCTCTAATTTGCATTTTCCGTCACCAACTACATTCGTTGCTATGGGTAAATAAAGTAACTGGTTCCTCCACCTAAAATTTATGGAAAAGAATTGTAGGTAATTTTAACAAAGTTGCTGGCGTATTGTCTTCTCTCTTTTCGTCTCTTATTCTTGCTTTTCTTTCTGCCTGGTATTTCGGCTATGTTGATTATAGCTTGTTCATTTTCCTCGCGGCTGTATTGTTGGTGTTCTTTTCTTTTAATTTTAGTCAGGGAATTACTGTTATGTTTTAGTTCCCATTTTTGGAATATGGTTTGCGCTTGTAGCAGTAAAATCTCGATCATGTCGATTCGGTGGAATCCGGTTGCTACGTGTAAGGCGGTATCGTCTGAGTCGTCTTGTTGGTTGATATTGATGATTCTCTTTGCGCAAATTTGGGTGGCCAGATCTTCTAGGCCATATATGGCTAAATAATGCAGAACGGTTCTGCCATCAGGTGTTGCAATGTTGATGTTAGTTGGTGTTCATATTAACTTTGCACATTCTTGGTTTTTGTGTGAGATTGCCAACATTAAGGGAGTTTCTCCGTTGTAGTTGCGAGCTGTAAATTCGCAGTTGTTATGTTTTAGGATCCTAAGTAACAGTAGATCATTTTCGGCCGCTGCGATATGGCCAAGTGTTTTTCCATGGTAGAGTATCTCTGGATCCGCTCCGTAGGATAGTAAAAGGTCGGTAATGTCGTACCTACATCTTCGTACGCTTGTGTGGAGTAGCGTCTGTTCTTCTTTGAATCTTTCATTGAGGAATGTGGCCATCTTCTGTCTTGGCCAACCCTGTTACGTTTTGAGTTTGTTTTGGATGCACCTTCTTACTACCTGCATTGGAGCTCCCATCATCTTTAATGAAAGTTTTCCGTTTTCTAAGTCTATCATGGCTTGTCTTCGTAGTTGGATTTTTTCTGCTCGCTCTGCTGATATGGATGCCATCGTTTTCATCCGACAGTTTTTGCATGATTCCGTTTCCCTCTGTTGGTCGTCCGGCTTGTTCCTTTTTTGGGGAGGTCCACATTGAAGGTAGGTGTCACTGTCATATCCTAATATAAAATCAACACTGTGTTCACTTTCCATATCGGGTTCCATTCCACTATACGCCATTAATCCCTCGTTTTCATCATCACTTGATTCACTGCTGTCATTTACTTCCTCTTTATTTCCGTAAAAGTCGTTCTTTTCCGTTTCTATTCCATTCCATCCCATGTATTGCACTAATTGCTTGTTTTCATCCGTACTTTTCGCACTTTCTTTTGCTCTGCAGTCTGGTTGGCTATCCTCCCTTTCGGTGTCGTCGATGGTGATCAGTTCGTATACTTTTTCCATTTTCCTGGGGATGATGGTACCTTTATAGTCGTAAACTTTGGTGATGAAATTATTAGCCATTTTGAAATGAATTAATGGTATGTGATGCACACTCTGAATTGTGAAACTTTGCTGGATTTATGTCGTTGAGACAATGGGAAGAGTTTGAGTTTTCTTTTTCATTTTTGCAAAATCTTGCTTGTCCAAAATATCTTTCCGTTGCTTTTTCTTTTTCTCTTAGCTTTTCTCTTTTCTTATTTTGAGAACAGGTTTGTCATGATCCTTCTACTGTTTTATACTCCACCTATGTCTTGTGTCGCTCTGATATTAGCCGCAGGGCCAATTGACGAATATCTTGTTTGTGTCGCATTTTCTGTATTCCTTTTTAGTTTTTCTCATTCTTTGATAGGGGTTCTTTCGTTTTTTATTCCTCTTCGTGAGCTAGTATTCACCGTCCTTTTTTAAGGAACACTGCCTGTTTTGTTCTGTTCGCTTCTTTCGTTGTTTTGTGATGCCAATTTTCGATTTTAACTACTTTTCGTGGTATCGGCGACAAGTCGAAACTGCGTTGTGCAGTACTGATAGGGCTCTATATCCTACTCCTGAGAGTCATTTCCAACGATTTCGACCCCATGATCGGCAGATGTTTTTTAACTCGTTTCAATTTACTTTTCTGTTGCGGATTTTGTGCATTTTAAAAACGAGCGTCCATGGATTAATGACAACTATTACTTGTATGATTTTTTTTTTTTTAAAGATAATGATAATTATCTCATTTCTTCTAGGAACCATCCTGGGTATGCGCGATATCGCGTCCGCTACCCATTGAGATTCGCTCGCTTTCTTTGGTGGTTAGAGTCGGGGATTGACATTTTCCATCCCACTCCGTCTTCCTCTTGGTTGGTGAAGGAGGTTATCCAGCGCGAGCACGATGAAGAGATGTTGCCGTTATTAGAATTTTGGAAAAACATTTTGTTTTCGAGCATAATTATATGGATACTGATGCTCCTGATGATTTTGTTATTGATTTCTGAGTCTGTTAGTTTTCTAGTTGTGTTAGTCGGAAATACAAAATTGTTATTTGAGTTTGGTTGTTTTGTTTGTTTTTACTATAAATTTTTCAAGTATTGGATAGTGGTAAGTTATGGGGAAATTTTTTATTTTTTTTTTTTTTTGATTGGTGGATTTAAAATGATAATCTACTTAATTATTGGAGCTTTAAATGTTGGTAAGTGCGTTATTTGCTGGGAGGGTGCTACTTTATTATGGAATTCCCTAACTTGTTAGCGGATCATTGTTAATGGACTTTCACTTTCAATAACCTTGGGGATTTTACTTTCTGGCTGAATTACTGTTGTCTGTTTCTGGTATGCACCGACATAGGTCTTCCCAGACCATGCCATACCCGACGACGTAAGTACATGTGGTATGTTTTCCTGTACATCGTTTGGGTGTGTCAGCTTCTTTGATAGATGGGTAGATTGATGAATTTGGTGCGCTTGGCCGTGGTGGGCTCGTTTGACCTTGTCTTTCAGTTGACAGCTGTGCGGGTGCGGACGTTCTTATGAATGGTTGTTCGATGACAATGTCTGAATGGTAATTTGCTTCTCGTGCTGGTAGCATTGATGCGAGTTCGTGTTCTTCCTCTATGCCATCGTCGTATTTTCTTGTAAGCTTCTGGTTTCTGCGGATATGATTTTTAATCTTCGAGATAGGGTTGCAAAATATGAAGATCCGTAAGCATACAAGAAATAGCACAAATCCAATTGCTGAAAGACCTATTATTTTCAATTTGTCGAACCATGAGAACATATGATCTATCTGATTATCTTGTTGTTCTGACATCACAATATCTTCAACAGAATTGGAATTTCCCTCTTGCATTCTGCCTACTAGGTCATTCAGGATATTTAATTGTTCCATCTCCATTGTCTCGTGTGCTGGGTGAATTTTCAGCGAGAAGTTGAAATTATTAAGGTGGAGTTCTTCAAATTCTGTAATGAGGTCTATATAAGGCATGTGAACGGTAGGTTTCTGGCGTATCCAATCTCCTGTTGTAGAATTGTGTTCCCAGGTATGTGGATTTCCATTTAGATTTACTAACGGTGTTTTCCAAAAACAATCGGAATATTGGTGAATTGACCATCCATCTGTTCCGATCGTACAATTCTTTCCTTCGTAAGTAAAGAACGGTTGAAATCCGCATTTTGTTTCATTTGCTGATATCAAAATCCTTTTGGCTTCGCATTGTTGAAGTGTCATTGCTTGACCGAAGCCTTGTAGGTAAGTCTCTCTCGTGCACATAGGTAAGCCTACTGCAGCTGCAGCCAAAATTCCATTGGTTTGGGCTAATATAACAGCTTGTGTTCTTTTAATTTCTGATAGTTGACAATAAACGTCTCGAATTTCTTTTGCAAGCTTGTTCTCGTATTCCGTTTCGATGCTGATTTTATATTGGTCGTGCATTTATTTAATTCGTATTTAATTTTGTCGTTGAATTCTTCAATATTGTTCGGTAGACCGCTCTCCAAATTTTCATTAATTGGTGAAGCTTCAGTCTCGTTGGGACCTCCAATTGTAAAGTTTCCAATTCCTCGTGTATTTTCAGTGAGAAGCCGAAACAACTCCTAATTACATGTTACAATCATGCAGTATTTATACTACTAAAGGATACAGATATTGAAGGTAAATTGGGAGGAGATACGTTCACTTTCACTTGTGAAACGCTTGAGGGATGGATGAGGTGTGGCTTCCTTTGGATAGCCTTTGGGCTCGTTACACTAGTATTCAAACAGGACAAAATATTAAGTTGATTTGTGAAAAACAGTTAGAAGATGAACTTTGTGTAGCTATTAAGAATTATTTAGAGAAGGGAGAGCTGGATGTAATTTTTCAGCAATCTAGGCCAGATTGGGTAAATGAAATCGGCTATTTTGAAATTATTGAAGGTACTCTTTATCGGCATGAGTTGCCTTCCTCAAATAGCAAACGCAGCGAAATAAATTATCAATTGGTATTGCCCGCATCGCTCCGCTATCTAGTGCTCAAAAAATTACATGATGCACCGATGGGAGGACATTTAGCTTTTTATAAAACTTATTTAAAAGTTAAAAATCATTATTATTGGCCTAATATGAGGGGCGATATTAAAGAATATTGCCAAGCTTGCGAAATATGTATAGCTAACACTTCCTCTACATATAGAGCACCTTTGCACCCTCATGAAGTTGCCAAAGCGCCATTTCAAGTAATTGGAATGGATTTTTTAGGGCCTATTACACCAGTTTCGCCTAATGGAAATAGTTATATTTTAGTTATTACCGATTATTTTAGCCGATGGGTGGAAGCTGTTGCTTTGAAAGATCAAACTGCGCTAACAGCGGCTGAGTGTGTATTCAAAACTATTATTGTACGTCATGGGATGCCGAAAGCCATTCTCTCTGATAGTGGAACAAATTTCACGTCCAAATTATTTCGATATTTTTGTAAGAAATTAAAAATTGATCAGAGATTAACGACTGCATATAATCCAGCTAGTAATGGGGAAACAGAGAGATTTGATAAGACATAACAACAATGTTAAGGAAAGAATTAAAGGATGGGGAGCATTCTAAATGGGAGGATATTGTAACGAAGCCAAATAGACATCTTCAACATATATTTCTTCTCGATGTCTTTATTACTCATCAAGGGTGAACATATTAATTGCACCGCAACATACGCAGCGCGGGTGACCTAGATGAACACCTGCAAGATGATTCACGCAGGCGATACGTCATCAATATCACGCCATATTGAACGCGTCTTTTAATTGGTCAACCGCGTGCAGCCTACAAGCTCCTCCCAATCACGCCACTTTGCAATATGCAAAGTTCCGTGGTTAACCCAGCATCTGAGGAAGATCAGACTAGAACTTGCAGCCGATTCGAGTAGTTGCCTGAAAGCATTTGTATTACTTTATTAATGTTATGCTTGAATTTGTGCCTTTTACTTAACATTTTATTCGCCGAGTCAGTCCAGTAAAATTGTTTAGTCTTAGAATTATTCGCGGTGATTCGACTGTCTAGTTCCATTTGTTTTGAACTATTGTTTGTGTATCGCTCTCGTGGAAGTTGCGTATCACGCCCGCCTTGTGTCGTTTTTCTTCTCGTTCTCTATACGTGTGATCACGGTAAGACCCAATTATATTTGTTTCTTTTAACTTGTTTCTTGAATGTTTCTTCTTCTTCTTTGTTCTTTGTCTTTTTAACTCTTATGTCTTAGCTGATATAATACATACATCATTGTGGGTAAAACGCCTCGAGTTCAATTTACATTCATTTGTCTTAATCCGTAAAGTCCATCTTCCCACACGGTAAGATGCTTTACAATATGTTAGACAATGTATTATTTGCTTATCGTAGCTCAGTGCACGCTTCAACCCTTGACACCCCTTATTATTTACTCCACGTAGGGATCTGAATATTCCAATTAATGAATTTCTCAATGCGTCTTCAAAAACATTCAAATCCTCTTCTGATTATATGGGTAATTTAGCGGAGCGTTTGCGATATAGTTTCCAAAGAGTTAGGGAAGAAACCGAAAAAGCTGGGAAGAGTGTTATTGGATATTCGTGTAGTTAAAAAAGACGGGAATAGTGGGAAATTCACCTCTAAATATAAAGGACTGTAGAGGGTGGTTAAAGTGTATTCTAATAATACAGTAGATATAGCGGATAATTCGTATATCTGTCAACGTACTCACGTTAACAGATTAAAACCTTTGTATGAAACAATGCTTTGGAAGACCGAGCATTGTCCACCATTTGAGACTCCTTTAGAGTTTGAGAGTCAATTTCGTAAAAGGATTTCAACTCAAACAATTGATTTTTTCAGACAATAAGGATGGGCCTATAAATGGATTTGATGATTTATGTGATGTCCAAGAAATTTGTAAACCCTCCAGCTGTAAACACCACACTTCTCGGCGAAGACATGAAAGTGCACACCGGAAAAGAATGTGAAATATTGCAATTGCGAACGACGGAGAATAATCCAAATTATATGGAAACAGCGATAAAGACGGATTTCATTCATTTGAATTCGCAAGATTCTGAAAATTGCGCAAAGGACACACCAGAGATGTGTCCGACAATTGAAATGCAACCTGAAACTACCCATAAAAATTTGAAAAAAGATGACCCACAAACAGTCTTGAACACCACGTCCTCAAAGCAATCGCTGAAAACCAATTCGATACACCGCTGGATTTTAATTTGACACTTTTTCGTCTCTGCTGTAATTATGGAAAGAGCAGGCTATATAAGCCGCGACAGGTAGTCGCCGATATTCAAGAGTTCGTGTACGTTGGCTTTTGTTATCATGGAATCGCAAGCTAATGTTGAATGGGACGAGTGGTACGTCGCCCAAAACGTAGAAGTGACGGCGACATCGAGATCGCCGAAGAAAGAACCTGCAAACAAGCGGCACGAGCTCGAGGAGGGTGAATTGGAGAGCACCGACGAGGAGGAAAAAATAAGGTTGGAGAAGGCCGCCGAGGAGTTCGTGCAACAACCAACATTGGCGGAAGAAGACAAGAAGAGGCGAGAAGCAGACACGTGGAGATGGGACGAGGTCTGGGATAACTATCGAAGCCCAGGACCCCATTCTCACGATTCGGATCAGTAATTCTCGTGGCGTCGCGAAAAGCGGCGGTTCAACAGGGAGATGCGGAAAAGGACAAGAGAAATGGCTGAAGAACTTCAACTTCACACCCGCCAGGAAAAAGTGGAAGAAAGATGTTGCGTCTCTCGAAAGAGTAGCAATGGCTTTACAGACCGACAGTCTTAAAGCCCCTGGTTCCCCTGTCTTGGCGAAATAATAAATACTAACGAAGTTTAAGGGAATGTATTGAAACACACAGGAGACACGTTTTGTTTTATTTGGACAAGTTTGGAGGGGGTTTCGACAGCTATGTGTCGAGCACAACAAGAAAAGAACACTGATCTGGATCGACCCGAACATGCCCCAAGAGAACAAAAGAAAACAAAAAAGTTAGGCGATTAGGGAGCCCTCTACAGGGTCTTGCCCCTACCGATCAAATCTGTGACAGCGGGCCCTTGTTCGTTTTTTCAACGAACAATATTCAGGTGAGAACAAAAAACATAGCATGAAACAAAAGGGGGAATTTCTAGATTATAAACGCGAAGGAGAGGATGTCGACCACAAAACCCACTATTGGTCACTCTGACGAGTTACGAAATTGGCTCGACAAAGCAACTGGTAATGAGTGGCACTGTTACAGCGGAAACAATGTCGAAGGTGATTGCAGCTGACTCCTACATGCTTCGCTTCCCCGATGAAGGCTCCTCTTTCCCAACAGCGGAAGCATAATGAGCGTTGGGCGATCAGCTTTGCTCGTTCAGTTTTTCTATGAAGACTCGGCACTGGTCTATGTTGTGGGGATGCAGGGTTTCGACGTCATCCACAAAGCACGGCACCGACGGCGTAAAACGTGGGGCGGCTACAGCGGGTAGTGAAGGCGTGGGAGTGGCTGGTGGATCTACTTGTCTAAGGGAATCGCTTGGTGGGATGGTCGCCATGATTTCTTCGTACAGTATTTTATCTATGTAGTTTCGGCTGGAAATTAGAGCACCGATAGTTTGTTGCACGACACTGACGTCTAAGGGACGATGAGTCAGCAAAATCCAGGCCCTTTTTTCTTCGCAGTCGAAGCTTTGCACGACACTTTAGAGTTGGGACAATAGTTTCGTTTGACGATTGTTGATCTTTTCCATTTTCACGCCGTTAAAATGCCACTGCCACAATGTTCAATCTTCGATAAGGATGGTCACTAGCACTTTTAGTCCGACACGAGTTTGTTTAAAGCACAATTCAAGGCACTGAGGAAGTCGATTATAACTGATGGCTAGAAATTTCCTAATGATCGTAGGGCGGTGCAGCACAGTACGTTAGGCAACCTCCTAAAGAGTAAATTGCTGAGGGGCTTACTAGAGGGCGGTCCTAGACACGTCACGTGTACTGTCAATTGCGCTAATTGGATGGGTTTTTTTTTCTTCTTTGCATTTAAGCGAGTTTGGCAGCGTGGGTGTCTGGCTCGTTTCAAGTGCGATTTCGTTTTCGTTGAATGAACGCATAATCTTGTCACGGGACGAGATAAGGTACTTTTTGCGCCGGAAATTTTCACTTTGGCTACGCGCACGACATTGTCACACGCTAGGTAAAATTTCGACTACCTTTCCAAAAGGCCACTGCCCTCGAGGAGTTAATGGGTCGACAACGAGTACAATATCTTTCACTTTAATGTTTTTGTGACTCTTGGTCCATTTTTTTCTTTCGGTGAGGTACGGTAGACATTCGCTAATCCATCTTTTCCAATAGTGATTTACAATGAGCTGACTGATTTTGTGTGTGAACTGATTTTTCGGGAGGCTCATATTGTCGAGATCGACGAATGCCAACGGGAAATACGGCATTGGTCTGGCGTGTAAAAAGGGCTTGGATTGAGAGGATCGGGATCTTCGGAGTTTACGCTGAGATGAATTAGCGGCCGAGCATTAAGCAATGCCCCGATCTCTGCCACAACTGTATTTAAGACTTGGTCACTTACGACACTATTTCCGAGGGTCACTTTCAAAGCTCTTTTGCAAGATTGCACGAGCCTCTCCCAAACTCCCCCGAAGTGAGGTCCACTTGACGGAGAAAAACGCCACTCGATGTGTCGACAAGCGAATTGTGCTTCCAGGTAGTCTTTGCTGTTATGAAGTTCTTCGACTGCCTCGTTCAACTCCTTTTCGCCAGCTACAAACTTTGTGTCATTGTCGCTATACATAACGACTGGCTTTCCCCTTATGCTGGAGAATCTAGAAAAGGCCAATAAAAATGCCTCTGCACTGAGGCTGGCAGTCACTTCTAGATGCACTGCTCGTGTTGTAAGGCACGTAAAAAGGCAGATCCATCTTTTTTCGTGGCTTCAGCCTCTCTCTCCTACTTTGGCAGTCAGTGGACCAGAATAGTCGACTCCTGTATGAGCGAACGGAGGCAAGAAAGGCGTTATACGATGAACTGGTAACTGAGCCATGAGTGGTGCGACTGGTTGTGGATTTCTTCGCTTGCGGGGAATACACTTGCTGAGTAGAGATTTGATTATCCTTCATCCAGCGGTTATCCAGTACATCGTTCGAAGTTCGCACAATAAGCGGTCGGCCCTAATGTGGTAATTTCGAACGTGAGCATCCCAGACTGTTAGACTTGTGATGCGTTCCTCTGGAGGTAAAATCACTGGATGTCTTGTTACATAGTTGACAGGTGCTTGGCAAATTCGACAGCCCACTCGCACTAGGTGTTGTTCATCGATGAATGGTCGAAACTGCTTGAGTTTCGACCGGTTTAGCAGTTCCTTTCCCTTTTTTAAGAACAACATATCTTCTGGGTAGGCCACTTCTTATGCATGTTGAATGCACATTGCTAGAGCTGCTTCAGCTTCGACTGGCGTTAGTTCTCCTGAATTGAAGTTACCTTCAATTTCTTTACTTTGGCACAACAGTTTGCAATGAACCGCAAACACCACGTAAGCCCTCGCTCAAGGCGCACTTTGCTTGAATAATATTCTACGCACTTGTCGATCACGTTATCACTGGCTCAATTTTCGTTTTGTAGACATGAATGGCTTCGGGATCTTAATGGTCGTTTTGTTCGATTTGATCCCACCTTGGCCATAATGTAGGTTCCAACAACAGAAAGGCTGGTCGCTGATGGAACTGCAGTAGCTCTTTGAGATCGTCGGGCTCCAGTCCTCTACTGCAAACATCTGCTGGAATCATGATTCCTGGTACGTGGCGCCATTGACGACAATCGCTGTTCATTAAAATCTTTCCAATTCTATTGTCCACAGACACTTCGTATTTGACGTTGGCAGAAGGGTTCCATCTAAGAACTGTCTGGGAGTCGACGTCAAACGTAGTTTGGCTCAGATCCAGGTTCATCTCACGGCAAATTATTATGACTAGGTGTAAAGCTTCGACAGCTCCTGGAAGTTCGAGTCGAGGGATCGAGAGTTGTTTTAGCGGTGCAACATGTCTTGGCCATGATGAAAGATATGTCGACCCTTTCACTGGCGTACGTTGTTCGCGCGTATGCGACTGCTCCAAACCCTAGTTGACTGGCGTCAGCAAAGATGTGTATCCGTTGAACTGTTAGATGCTCTTCGTTTATTGGGAATCGGGGAACTGTAATGCGTGCTAAGTTTGGCAAACTTTGACACCATTTTGGAAATCGACATTTCAAGGGTTCGGGTAGCTCTTCGTCCCAATCCACCTTGGCTCGCCATACTTCTTGCGTCAACATCTTTATGGCGAACACCACGGGAGCAACGAACCCAAGCGGATCATATACAGTGGCCGCCACACTTACGAGATTTCTTTTAGTGGGTGTGGCGTGCAACTGAATTTTCTCTCCTGCCTTGAAAATGAACGCATCGATTTCACTGTCCCAAAGAATACCTAAGGCGCAATTCATAGGCAATTTGTCTAAATCTAAATCCAGTTTTGGATTGGCCAAGCCTAATGGTTTGAGTGCTGCTATGACCTTTCTTGACGACGACGACCACATGGCGAGATTAAAAACCCCAAGTTGCAACAGTTCCTTTAGTTGGCGGGCCCGTTTGATTGCCTCTCCTTCGGAATTGAACGAATCCAAATATTTGGCGACGTAGAAACTTGTTCTTACGCTGACTGCTGCGTCTGGAAATTTCAATTTGTTGTCTTCTGCTGTTTTATTTAAAGTGAACAAGCAAGTCGACGGCGACGAGACGGCTCCAAAGACATGAACTGCCATTCTGTAAGTAGGTGGTGCCGACGTGCTATTTGGCGACCGATACAAAAATCGAAAAGCATCTTAGTCCTCCTCCGGAACTAAAACTTGATGATACATCTTTTCGATGTCACTACTGATAGGAATTTGGTGCTTGCGAAAGCGCAAGATTATTCCAAGTAAGTTAGGAGGCAGTTCGGACCACGAAGAAGATTTTTGTCAAGGAGGTACCTTCACACTTTGCTGAACAGTCGAAAACCACTCTTGTTTTTGTCGTCAAACTGGTCGAACTTTGAACACCATGATGAGGCGTATAGTTTGTCTTTGGTGTTCTCCGTTTAGCTTCTTCGGTTGATAAGCGACGAGCATGGCCAAGTTTTATGTACTCTAGGATGACGTCATCATACCGTTTGGCGTAACTGGAGTCTCGCTTGAATCGCCGTTCGATTTGGAAAAGGCGGTTGAGCGCCATACTTTGGTTGTCCAGCAATTCTGGATTGTCGGTTTTCCACATCAAACCGGCTTGATGGTGATTCTCTATGTATCTGGAGATCCTTTTCAGGATCTCCTCTCCTCGACGATCTTCTGCTGACATGAGTGTGGAAGATTGCACAGAGTCCTTCAAGCTCGGAAAGACTCCTTTCCCCTTCCTGCGATGTGATGTGAGCTACATAATGGCTTTTTTGCTCATGTTCGCCTGGCGGGCCCACTTTTCCTCCTAAGCACCATCCAAACGGCGTGTTGAAAGCCACCGGTCCAGTCGACCCATCCATTGGTTTACGCGATTCACTGTGGTCGTGAGCGTCTGCTACATCAAGGCCAATTAGAATCGTTACTTGGTCGGATTGGACTTCTGGGAGCTTCAGGCCTTGTAGATGAGGGAATGCCTTTGCTCGTAAGCCCGAAAAGCCGGCTGGGTTCTGGCCACATCACTTCGGATTAAGGTGGAGTCGCTTCCGCTGTCTAGAAATCCAAAGGTATCGAAGGCCTTCTCTCCTTGGGGGCTTCGACAGCTATGTGTCGAGCACAACAAGAAAAGAACCCTGATCTTGATCGACCCGAACATGCCCCAAGAAAACAAAAGAAAACAAAAAGGTTAGGCGATTAGGGAGCCCTCTACAGCGTCTTGCCCTTACCGATCAAATCGGTGACAAAAGCAGTGGTAAAGCTGAAAAAAATTCAGGATCTGGACCCGGAAAATAGGAGCCCACTTCTCTATGGTTGGTTCCATGAAGACTGGAATCCTGATTATCGCTGCCGTTTCTGCAAGAAGGATTAAAGGAAGAAGACATCTTTTAGTCATGTTATCTCTTTACTTTATTTCTTTACTGTAGTTGTCCTTGTTTGATTATGCATTCTCTTGTTTATGTGTTTTGTTGTATGGTTGTATTCTTGTTGCTAGTCTGTAGCTTATGTAGAATAACATCTCTTGTAGTCATGTTTCAAACAACAATATATTCATTCTTTTAATCAAAAAATATTGGTATAAATTTTTTTAAGTAATAATGAATGGCAAAACAAAACAAAGAGTTTCTTTTCTTCCTCCATTATCAAAAAGGAGCAAGTTGATGAAGGCACTAAAAAAATAAAAAACAAAGTTGAACTTCAACTATAGCAAAATGAAGAGTAGTATTACACTGCTGTAAGAAACCGGGAGTAGAGTACATGAGTGCAAGAGATGCGCATCTATATATACAGTACCCTCACTAATTATCCGAACGCTAGGTCTTTTTGGGGCTATTTTACATGGCGTCTTATGGCGGTAGGGTGAGGCCTAGCGCCCCACTTGAGGCGCTGAGCAGATTACGTAAAACCAGACAGAAATGCGTCTGCTTTTACAGCAAACTGTTTTAGCTGCCACAGAAAAAAAGCGTTAAGTTCAGCGCCTCAAGTGGGAACAAGATAAACAATTTTTGACGGGAAAAACTTCTTCACTTAAAGAAATTCCCTTTCCTAATATACTTAATGTTAAGGCATAATATTAAACAGGGATATAGTTTAATGAATATCCTATCGACTAACGTAATTGCGGGATCAATGAAACACGTTCTTATATTTTTCAAAATTTTTCAAAAACTGATGTAATGTCATTAGGCATCCCATAAGCAAACGCGCTGTTCGGGTAATACATGACTAGCATGCTAGTCAAAAAGTTTTATAGATAAAAATTTACAAAAATTTGACTGGATAGTGCATTATTCAATTAACACGAGGGCAAAATTTTATTTTTTGTCGTCATTTTTACTGGTCCTTTTTAGCGTTTGCGCAAGACACCCTACCGCCATAAGACGCCATGTAAAATAGTCCCAAAAAGACCTAGCGTATATTATATATATTATATATATATACAGTACCCTTGTTGCCAAGTGTCACGCCGGTGGACAAAAACGAAACGAAATGAAGTTTTTTAACACGATGTATTTAGTAAACTGATTGCCTGTCAGCCTACGAACGAAAAGGTAAAGGAAGGGCGATAAATGGGTGCTTGTCCGTCAATCGATACTACATTTAAGGATAAACACAACACACGATTTCATCTGCCGACCCGTGAGAATCGAAATTTCCACGTAGTCGATGTCGTCAGATTTTCGAGATTCGAGAATGGTCGATGCTGCTACAAAAAACGAAATGGAGACTTGACATGAGGTGAATAAGCGGAAGGGAGACGAGCACACGAGACGTTCGTCTACCACAGCACCAAAATTGCGAGTAACCCGTTGAGTCGAAAAATTCACCCGAGTATCAATTTTTTAGCCCTTCCTCTGTCTTCTCATTCTTTGTCTCCTCGGCGGGGTGTCGTCTATGGCTCGAGGAGGTGTCTGGCGAGAATGTCACCTGACGTCTGGGTCTTGGGGCCTTTCTCGAATTTAAATGATTAGCGCTACCTGTGCGGTTGTTGGGACTCCCGAACATCGCCGGCCCTGGGTCCGGTTTGACTGGACAAATTTTTCGTATGCTGACGGACTCTAGAAGGCAGAGTTTGTGAGCTGGGCGATGTAATTTGGTGCCACGCACTTGGACCATGGCTGAGCGGACAACTTTGTCAGGCCCAGCAAAGACTTCCGTGATTCTTCCAAGGGGCCAAGAACCGCGCGGAGTGGCTGGGTCGATTATGATGACGATATCACCGACCTCCAAATTGTTTTGGGTTTCGTACCATTTTTTCCGCTCGGTAAGGCCTGGTACGATCTCGCGCATCCAGCGTCGCCAAAACTGGTCGGCAATGGCTTGAGAAATACGCCAGCGTTTTTTCGATGAGAGGTCTTGGTCAGAAAAAACGTCTGGAGGAACATTCGGGTTTGCTCGACCTAGCAAAAGATGGTTTGGCGTCAAACATTCTGGGTCGCTCGGGTCTTCGGTTAGCGGGGTCAACTTGCGGCTGTTGAGAATGTTCTCCACATGCGTTAACGCCGTGACGAGGATTTCATCTGTTAGACGTTGACGACCTAAAACGAATTGGAGCGCATGTTTTGCGGCGCGCACCATACGCTCCCATACTCCGCCAAAATGCGGAGAAGCTGGCGGGTTGAAGTGCCACGAAGTTGGTTGTCGGCTGAGATGACGAAGAATGGTCGACTGGTTTAAATTTTCTAGGCAGACGGCCAATTCACGATGAGCACCGACGAAGTTAGTACCGTTGTCGCTGTGGTATGATGCCGGAACACCACGGCGGTTCTGAAACCGATCAAGTGCAGCAATGAAAGAGCTGGTGTCGAGGGAGTAGGCCATCTCTAAGTGAACGCTGCGTGAGGAGAGGCAGGTGAATAAGCATCCCCAACGCTTGACCGTTCTTCGGAAAAGGGTGACATCCACGGTACCTCAATAATCCACCCCTGTGTGCGTGAAGGCTGGTAGGCCGGCCCGTAGTCGTACTGCGGGCAAGTCGGCCATTTTAGGCGTTGAACCTTGAGCTCTATACCTGCGACAGATATAGCATAGGTTCCACACACGGTGAGTTGTTATACGTCCCTTCGGTATCCAAAATTGTTTTCGGGCTTCGTGATGAAGCTGCTCGGGGGATAGATGGCCGCGTTCGCGGTGGAGTTGGAACAAAATTAGCTCGGTCAAACGTTCCTTCGGCGGGAGAATGATCGGATAGCGTGCGTCTTTAGGAAGCGGGGCTCTTTCGATACGGCCACCTACGCGAAGTAGTCCGCGATGATCGAGGTGGGGTGCCAACTTCAATAACGTCGAGTTAGAGGGAATCTGGCGGCCGGTTTGTAAGTGGACAATCTCCAACTGGTATGCATTCTTTTGAGCACGCCGCAACAAAAACTCTTTGGCTTGTCGAATCTCTTCAGCCATCAGCTCACCAAACGAACGATTACCGCTGGAGGACCCCACATTTTTTACCCACCGTTGCACGTAGGCCACTGCACGAATGATGATGTGGATGCGTGAAACGTTTGGAATTAGCGTGTCAATGCCATCCTCTTCTCTTTGCACTGCGCCGATCCACGTAGATGGACGAATTTCGGGATCGCTGGGATCGATAGAGGGAAGAAAGGGGTGTTTGGGCCAGTTCATAGGGTCCCGTAGGTAGGCTGGACCCATGAACCATCGATGCTGGCCAGTAAATTCCCCGGCATTCAAACCTCGGCTGGCTTCGTCGGCCGGGTTTAAGCTGCTCGGCACGTAATGCCACTGGTCTGGTAACGATGTTTCTAATATTTCGCCGACGCGGTTTCCAACATACACGTTGAAGCGGCAGGAAGTCGACTTGATCCAGCTCAATACCGTCGTCGAATCGGACCAGTAGAGCGCTCGGTCGAATTTGATGTCCAGCTCCTCCATCAGCAAGTTGGAAAGTCGGATGACCAAGACTGCGGCTGACAACTCCAGCCTAGGGATCGTCAGAAATTTGAGCGGCGCGATTCTCGATTTCGCGATGAGAAAAGAAACGTCCGCCCTTCCGTCGGCGTAAACGAAGCGCGCGTAGGCCACCGCTCCAAATCCAGCTTCAGATGCGTCTCCGAAGATATGGAGCTCAGTCGAGGAGACGTCTTGTCGATTTGGAGACACGCAGCGGCGTAAAACTAGCCCGTTCAGCGATGGTAGAGTGTGGGCCCAGTGTTTCCAACGGTCTTGTAGGTCGGAGTCCAATTCGTCATCCCAATCAAACTGGCGACGCCAAACATCTTGAAGCAGGTGTTTGGCTTGGAAGACGATGGGCGAGAGGAAGCCTAGGGGGTCGAATATGCTGGACACCGCCCTTAACAAGGCTCGTTTCGTGGTACCTACTGGGGAGACGGCAGTTTTTAGAACGAAGGCATCGCGACGGAAGTCCCACACTAAACCGAGAGTACGCTCAATGGGTAAAGCGTCCAGGTCCATGTCTATAATTGGTTCTCGGTGTTGCATGTCGGGGAGACCGGATCGCACGGCTGTATGTGACGTAGCCCATTGCGTCAAAGGGAAGCCTCCTGCTTTCAATGCTTCGGTAAGACGATGGGCCGTTGACAAAGCTTCCGAGACAGATTGGAACGAAACCAGCCAATTGTCAACGTAGAAATGACGGGTAACTTGCGGTAGGAGAGTATCTGCATCACCACTGTCTCTGACTGCTTGTCGAAGGGCGTTTGAGCAGACAGCTGGAGATAAAGCAGCTCTGAAAAGGTGGACGTCCATTTGGTACACATCCGGTGGTTCTTTGCTGCCGGGTGTGCGCCACAAAAAACGAAAGGCCGGCCCGTCGGATGACCGGACCCGGACCTGATGAAACATCTTCTCTACGTCTGCCACCAAGGGGACGTGGTACTGGCGAAAACGGAGGAGTACGCCGATGAGGCTCGTCAAGAGATCAGGTCCCTTCAATAGGAGATCGTTCAGGCAGACGCCTCGGCTTTTAGCTCTTAAGTCGAAGACCACTCGACACTTTCCAGGTTTATTTGGATTGAATACCGGGTGGTGGGCGTTGTACCATATGCGGCCTAGAGGTCCCTCATCTATTTCGGTTCGCGAGAGTTTTCGGGCGTGTTTTAAATTGACGTATCCTTCAATAACGCTGCGATAGGTCTCTGCCAAGCTGGGGTCCTTTTCGAATCTCCTTTCCAGATTGAATAGCCGTCGTTCGGCAGTGAAAATGTTGTTGTGGAGATTTGGAGAATCGGTCTTCCACAACAGCCCACATTCATATCGTTCGCCGTTGTGTTTAGCCGATTCTTCCAGGATTTTCCACGCTCGCTGCTCGTCTTGCGACATCGGCGACTTCACGTTCGGCTCCGTCCCAAACGTGTCTACCTCGATGAACTGACGAACCATGGACGTTATTTCATCTTCGCCGGAGCTGATATGAAAACAGCCTGCTTCTTGTGAACCTGAACGATGCGTGGGACCGGCGATATACCAGCCGAAGGCAGTTAAGTGGGCGCGAGGAGATCTTGGTTGCAGCGGGTCTTTCCGTGTTTCGAATATTTCCAGAGCCGCCGGTTGATCCTGCCCGTTGAGAACCGCAACATCTTCGGCTTTAAATGAATGTATAAGCACGTGGGAGAGATAGGGCCACGTCTTCGTCAACTAAACTAAGTCGAGCGGTCGTTTGGTAAGCTCAAATGACGGCATAACGTGCACATCTACTGCCTCGAAGTCGGATGTCCGATCGATGGAGGTGATTGTGAAGCAGACGACTTCAGTGTCGACAGCTTGACTTTCGCCATTCGCAGTCTTCGTCGTAGTCCGCTCCAGTCTCCCTCTAATACCTAGATGATCAGCGGTTTGTCGTTTTAGGACCGAGATTTCGCTACCCGAGTCTAGAAGAGCAAAGGTACGAGTCTCCATTCCATTTGCCTTCAGGATTACCGGCACTATTGGCAAAAGGGTTCGACGAGACGTCGAATTGGAGGCTGTGGATCCAGTGAAGGTGACTCCAGCGGCGTCCGACTGTCTTGTTTCCGACCGTTTAGGTGGGTAGACTTTCGGGGCGCCATGCATCAAGGGGTGATGAAATCCCTCACAATTTGCGGTTGAACATCGCTCTCGCCGTTTACAGTCGTGACTCAGGTGATCGCGCTCCAAGCAGCGAAAACAGGCCTTGAAATCCTTGACGAGGGCAGCTCTCTTTTCCACAGGAAGTTGCCTGAATTGTCGACATTGGCTCAACGGATGTCGATTATGGCTGTCGCAAGCGGGACACGTAGACGACGTCGAAATGTTGAAGACTTGGCGGTTGGTTGACTGTCGATTCTTTAAGTGGTCTGCTCCATTTCCGCGTGAAGTAGTTGACGGGTTCATATCAATGAACGATGACCGAATGGAAAGTTCAGCCATGGCTATATTGTCCAGCCATTGGTTAAATTCTTCGATGGTGGGTAAATTCGGCTGCATAGACCAGCTATGTTCACCCCATTTGCTCCTCAAATTTGAAGGGAGCATCGACACTAGTTGCGCCAGTGTAGCATGACTTTGCAGCTCCATTCCGTAACCACCGAGGCGTAGGGTTGCGGCGACTGAATGTAGGTCCGCGGAGAAATTTTTCAGTGCCTGGAAGTCTCCCTCTTTAAAGGCGTGGAGCTTTAGAAGGGAAGAAACGCAGGCTTGCGCTACGACTTGCGGGTTCCCATATCTCTTGTGGAGTTCCAAAAGAGCGTGTTGGTAGAGCCCAGGGTTCAGCAACGCCTCCCCGAGAGTTCTCCTTATCCCCGGCGCGAGTGCCTCACGAAGATGAGTCAGTCTTTCAGCATCGGACCCCACGGCGTCGTGGACGAGGATTTTAAATGTTTGTATAAACATTGGCCAGCTGCGTGGGTCTCCATGGAAGGACGGTACCTGGAGTCTCGGCGGTTTTATTCCAGAGCGGGCGGTCGATGGGAATGATGGATTAAGCGCATGAATCCAAGCATCTGGCGTATAGGCATCTGTCGTTGATAGACGATGGCCGTTTTCCTGCGGTGAGGTATGGTTTTGCACCGATGGATTGAAGGTAGAAAAGACTGGGGCAGAAACGTTGTTGGGAAAAGGTAAGGATCGATTGGTCGTGTTTTCAATAGCCGGTTGGTGTGGCGGTAGCGAAGCTGCACAAGAAGCCATGGGTGTAAAGGCAGCAGTAGTTTGAATCGCTGGAGGGGTTTTCGATAGTGGCGTAGTACGCAGTGAAGCATTTATCGGTTGTACTTCCAATTTCACAGGTAACTGCTCAGAGGTGGGCTCATTTCTACCAAGTATTTCGTCATCCAGTAAAACTTCAGCAAGCTGCTGACGCATGATTACTCCATTGAGTCGTTGTCTTTCGGCTTCGTCGCGCAGTTCTCGTTGTCTCCTCTGAGAGTCGATCTGTCTTCGTTGGGAGTCGATCTTGCTCTGCTGGATCTGGGAGTCAATCTGCTGCTGCAAACAGTCCACCTCTACTTTCATTAAACAGGTTTCCTCCTCTTCTCTGATCTTCGCCTCCTCCTGTTCTTGACGCAGTTTCAGCTCGGCCTCTTTCTGAAGTCGGTCAACTTCATGAATTTTTGTGAGTGTGGATGATGCACTGGAACTACGGGCAGATCGTTGAGAACGTGAAGATGCTGTAGACCTGGGAGGAAGGCTTGCTAGGTATTGGTCGACCTTGTTGATGAGCTCTTCATGCTCAGAAGACACGAACTGCAACCAAAATTTCTCGACACCAGCTTGTTCAAGAGACAGTCGTGCGTAGGTTAGGTATCGGTCATGTCGAGTTTCAAGTTCGTCATAATCACGAACGTAAACAGCTCGCAGAGTTCTTATAGTGTCTCTGTCGTCTCCTGTTCTGACCGATGCCATCATTCGTTTGCCAGACTTCGTGTGGGTGGCCTTAGCGACGGTACGAGCTCGCTTCAACTTCTCAGGATCGATTATGCTTTCCCAAGTTTCGGGATCGTCATCCTGGTGGGCAGTCAGAAGAATGAAGGTGGGATCAGGGGTCGCTTCTGCCATGGTGACGGAGCGGGGAGTTACAGTAATAATGAGACGAGTAGTCACTGTTAGCAGAGAGATGGCAGTTGATCACACGGAGATGTTACGTCACGTTAGACGCAAAGGACGTCAGCGTGACCGATCACGAAAGACCAGGAGACGAGGCCTAGCGCGGCGATTGTATGTCTCCAAACACGAGGTGAGAAGGTCGCCTTGAAACACGCGGTGAAGGTTCGATAGCGACACCAGGTTAGGGGAATTTCCTTAGGAGAATTACCTCCACAAACGCGAAGGTTTGAACGAACGAGTGCCTACGAGCGAGGACTGCCACGCAGGACTTGTGGAACGAGAGTTCCACGCAGCATGCACGTTGGCCGGATCGAGAGGAAGTTTAATTTCCCGGTCGATGCACCAAAATGTTGCCAAGTGTCACGTCGGTGGACAAAAACGAAACGAAATGAAGTTTTTTAACACGATGTATTTAGTAAACTGATTGCCTGTCAGCCTACGAACGAAAAGGTAAAGGAAGGGCGATAAATGGGTGCTTGTCCGTCAATCGATACGACATTTAAGGATAAACACAACACACGATTTCATCTGCCGACCCGTGAGAATCGAAATTTCCACGTAGTCGATGTCGGCAGATTTTCGTGATTCTAGAATTGTCGATGCTGCTACAAAAAAAGAAATGGAGACTTGACACGAGGTGAATAAGCGGAAGGGAGACGAGCACACGAGACGTTCGTCTACTACAGCACCAAAATTGCGAGTAACCCGTTGAGTCGAAAAATTCACCCGAATATCAATTTTTTAGCCCTTCCTCTGTCTTCTCATTCTTTGTCTCCTCGGCGGGGTGTCGTCTATGGCTCGAGGAGGTGTCTGGCGAGAATGTCACCTGACGTCTGGGTCTTGGGGCCTTTCTCGAATTTAAATGATTAGCGCTACTTGTGCGGGTGTTGGGACTCCCGAACAACCCTCACTAATTATCCGAACACCAAGCGTTTTTCGGGCACTATTACCTGGTGTCTTATGGCGGTAGGGTGTCTTGCGCAAACGTAAAAAAGGGCCAATAAATTTAACTACAAAAAAATGAAATTTGGTGCTGGTGTTAGTGAAATAATGGACTATCCAGCGCAATTTTTGTTTCTATCTATAAGAGTTTTTGACTAGTATGCTAGTCATCAAATATCCGAACACCGTGTTACCTAATGGGATGCGTAATGGCACTACGGCATTTTTTGGGAATTTTTTTTTATACAAGGGGGTATTTTATAGACACCGAAATTGCATGAGTCGCTAGAATCTTCATTCAACTATATCACTTATAAGTGCTATTACTTAATTCTAACTATATTAGGAAAGGGAATTTTTTAAGGGAAGACGGTACTCGCTTTACCCCGTCAAAAATAGTTCAACTGACTCCCACTTGAGGCGCTGAATTCATTACGCTTTTTTTTGAGGAAAACGCATTTGCATGATTTTCAAAACGAAAAAAAAAGAAAAATAATCTTTCGTTTTACTTAGTTTCTATTTTGGTTATTTCTAGCGAAAAATATTTAGTTTTAGATGTTTATCGCAAACGAAAAGGTGCAAAAATGCCAACGCGCAGGAAAGAATTGTCAGTTAGTGAAAGGGAAAAAATTATTACTATGCGTGGTAATGGCTCTTCGTTTAGAGCCATTGCGAGAGTTATTGGTTGTAGTGCCAGTACAGCACATGACACAATCCGCCGCTTTTCAGAAACAAAGTGCAATTTTAATAGACCGGGCCGTGGAAGATACAGTGTATTAAGTGAGCGTGACAAAAGATACATCGTGTATCTTTCGAGAAGAAACCAAAGGAAGACTGTCACCGAAATCACGCTAGAATTCAATACAGGGAGGAAACATCCAGTGTCCAAAATAACCATCCGACAATTGCTACAGAAGTTTGGGATGAATGGACGGGTTGGATGTAAAAAGCCTTTGCTTCGCAAGGCTAATATAGCTAAGCGTTTGCGTTTTG
The DNA here is from genome assembly GCF_022539665.2 of Daphnia carinata. NCBI lineage: Eukaryota > Metazoa > Arthropoda > Branchiopoda > Diplostraca > Daphniidae > Daphnia > Daphnia carinata. The sequence continues at coordinate 5,897,742 of NC_081335.1, read as the reverse complement.
CTCAACAACACCTTTCGTGGGCAAGGGCAGATTGGCTAAGGTACTAACAGCACGTAGAATATATTGTAACGCCAATTTATGAAATTCCTATTAGGTTTTGTTCACCGACGAAAGCAAATTTTGCCTTTTCGGTAGCAACAGCCGGATTTATGTTCGACGGATGGCCGGAGAGCGCTAAAGCAGGCACTGTATTATACCTACCGCCAAGCACAGTGGTGGCTCTATTTTGGTATGTGGCGGTATATGCGCAAATGGCGTATCAGTCTTAAAAGGGGTTGACGGAATTATGGATAAAAAGGTCTATCATAACATCCTTATCCATCAGGCTATTCCAGCAGGGCTTTCCTTAATAGGAAAAGGTTTCGTGTTTCAGGAAGGCAACGATCCGAAACACGCTTCAAAACTATGCAGGGGATATTTGCAGAGAAAAGAAGCCAAAGGTATGAAACTGCACGGGTGTTGTTTACGTTAGTTTTCCGTTTTGTAACTACACAATGTATAGTTAAAGCATGTTGGGATAGAATAAGTAATGATTAATGTTAGCTTGAACTTTTTCCATTAAGGTATCCTGCAACGTATGGTCTGGCCACCGCAAAGCCCAGATCTCAATCCAATCGAACAGATCTGGGAACTGCTAGATGCCATGACTAAAAAAGTCCCCAGAACATCAGCGGCTAATTTGTTCAATGTGTTACGCAATGCGTGGCATTCTATGCAAGGGAGACGCTGTGCAAATATGTATACAGTATGCGTAGGCGATGCCAGGCCATTATTGATGCAAAAGGTGGCCATACACAATACTGATAGGGGGAGCTTTATTGTTAGCGATGCTATTGTAATTTGTGTAAAATTTGCCTATTACTTGATAACCATAATACAACCTGCCTAACCTATAGTTATTTGTTTTTATAATAGTAATAATCCAATAATGCTATTATTTTATTTCGTACCCACCCAAGCTGATTAATGACAGCCACGATAGCCATGATGAAGTATATGCCCGTTCTGGTTTTGCCATGAACACATTATCTATAAGCTTAAAGTAAGAAATTATGAACACTTCGAAAAGTAAATTTATAACTTAGGCTTGTTTATTATCCAATATTGGAGAGGTTTGGTCTCCCAACGTAGGGTTGACAAGGAGCAGCAAGACATTTTGGGATTTTGCAGTAGAAATAGCACTTTGGGAGCTAGCACTATCTTCGTTACAGGCAGGTTGTTGTATTGGGGGCCGGTTATATCTGCCACGAAGGGTCTACCGTCTTCCGATAAAATAACCTTTACCATTCTAGAATAGCAATTCCAAATACAATTTAGCGTTACGAGAAACAACATGATTCAGTAGTAGATAACATAAATACCTGTATTTTCCTTTATTTTCACTAGTACAATTAATAATATTCTTTTCAATAACTTAATAGTTGTCTTATCCAAAAACTTAATTCGTCTGCTTGTACAGCATACTGTTAACTGTCACAAAAAAACGTAGTGAATTCAGCGTCTCAAGTGGGAGTCAGTTGAACTATTTTCGAGGGGGGAAAGCTAGTAGCGTCTTCCCTTAAAAAAATTCCCTTTCCTAATATAGTTAGCGTTAAGTAATAGCACTTATAAGGGATATAGTTAAATGAAGATTCTATCGATTCATGCAATTTCGGTGTCTATAAAATACCTCCTTGTATAAAAAAAAAATTCTCAAAAAATGCCGTAGTGCCATTACGCATCCCATTAGGTAACACGGTGTTCGGATATTTGATGACTAGCATACTAATCCCTCTTATAGATAGAAAAAAAAATTGTGCTTGATAGAACATTATTTCATCAACACCAGCACCAAATTTCATTTTTTTGTAGTTAAATTTATTGGCCCTTTTTTACGTTTGCGCAAGACACCCTACCGCCATAAGACACCATGTAATAAAGCCCAAAAAACGCTTGGTGTTCGGATAATTAGTGAGGTTACTGTATATTGCCAATACATTGTTCGTTTCCCTATAATTATGTATACGTTATGCCATTTGTTACTTCTGTTATATATATATGTTTCGTTATATATGAATTTCTACGTATGTGTTGTATTTCGTGGAATTTGTAACCTGTTCCTTTCTTGCTGTTGCCCCTATACGGTTACATCTCCGCTTTCTTCGCTCCAACGATGGATTCACAAACCAATAGGAAATGCTTCCTACATCAAGAAAAAGCAAATAGGTAAGACATTAAACGTGTCAATATTGAAGAAGAAATGGAAATAATTATCAATTCCAGAAAGTTATTACAAAAAGCTGACGATGACAATACTTCCTATATAACCAACGTGGACGCATGGAGAGGAATCAATCCCTTCTCACAGTTTTGTTAATTCGCTTTACAAAAAGAAGAAAATTTTTCTTTTGTTGAGAAATAAAATGCCTAAGGATTCTAATCAAAGATCTTGGCTTCCCTCAAATCCTCGTCAGCCTGGGCTAGAAAGTTCTCGGCAGCCTAGGCCAGAAAACCCAGACGAGCCGGAAGCCGGGCCGTCTGGCCTCCAACAACACCTCGATCCTCCTCAGGTCCGACCTAACACTCCCGAGGCTGAACCTAACATCGTTTATCGGGACCCTACCTGGACGTTGCGACATGCGTTGCACCAACGTGAGTTAAACGTTCGCACTTCAATTTTGAAATTGGAGCTGAACATAACCCTAAATGAAGAAAACTGGTGGAGAAACTTCAAGAGATCATGGAATTAGATCCCCAAAATCGCCATCCTCCGACGGAAGAGTGAGTGTTATCCGGATGGTGGGTGCAAGACGTATGTCCCACCTGTCAACGGCCGGGAAGGCGCCCGCAAAGAAGAAGTTTTTAAATTATACTATCATCATCTTGTACTGTGTTCTTTTTTTCCTTTCGTGTGCTTTGTATTTTATGTAGTCTTGTGTAGTTGCGAATGGTATCTATATATGGATTTATATGATCTATATGTATCTATAATTGATTCTCTTAATCCTTTTTTTTTTAAATATCGTATAAAAAAACATAAAAGATGGTAATAAGTACAGCAGCGGTCCACAAAGTGGGACATGCTGTGCAAGGGTACACCCTTCCCACTTTGCGGGTTTGTCCCACTTTGCGGGTTCCCATATAAATACATGGATGAGGTTAGGCAACCCGGCTAGGCTCAGCGAGGACTATCCAAATGTACGCTTCTCCAAAGATGAGTTGCGGAACCAATTCAGTAGATTGTACATATTGGCTACAGCTTTTAATTTTTATTATTTATTTTTTACGTAAGCTTTAGTATAATTGAATGCGAAATACATTATGAATAGTAGCTATTTTAAACTTCTGTAGCAGATTTATAAAAGTTAAATTATTTTAAAAGAAAATATAAAGAATTCTTTTAAGTAAACAGTTTGTAGGATAGTCACGAATAGTGGAATCACAGTAAGTTGCTGTTCTCGAAAGAAGCAGACAAAACACTGTTGTACCACTACTGCGACTAAAACAAACTGAATAAATTCGTAAAATAGGGATATTTTCTCCAAAATATTTCATGTATTTCTAGAAACATTTTTTAACCAGAAATTGTTATAGTTGTTAAGTTATCTAAACAAGCTCCGGCGGCATGAAACATCAGAATTGTTTCAAACATTGCGTAGTTTCAAACCTACCGCGCTTTGTTGGCGTTAGGCAGACCCTGAGGGTTCATTTCCGTGCAAGCACCGCCCCTTCCCACTTTGCAGGAATTCCCACTTTGCAGGCCTCCCACTTTGTGGACCACTACTGTACCGACTTAGAAAACAGAGTAAAGACCATCTGACAACACAGTTCATTTGAAAAAAAAAGAGAAAGTATAAGAGAATGATAAACACATTTTGCTATTATGCGTGTTTTACGCATTTTGTCTTTACACTTCTATTTCTCACTTTGTGTTTCCATCTTATACAATGTTACAAAAGTAATGTGTCCTGCAATGTGTCTTTCTTCCAAATTATAAACTATGAAATTTTGGGGTTTCATTTTTAATAAAATATGAAATTATTAACAACCATTAACGTAATACTTAATGGAAAGTAGAACATTTTATTATCTCTTCAGCTTACAATTTCATTAACAACAGTAACACAATATATTAAGTTATCACTATTGTAGAAAACAATACTTTTCTTCTAGACGCACAAAAAAAAATTTTTTCACGCACAAAACTTATTTTATTCCTCATACGCCAAGCTCTCTGATACATTTTCCTCACTAGTGGTATCGCCAATGCTCTGACTTTGATCAGCTCCCTTTTACTCTTCTTCCCACTTTTTCTTTCTATTGAACACTGAAGCTGTTCCAACACTTCGCAGCAAGTGAAGAAAAAATATTTTTCTTGTTGACTTTTATCAGCTTCCTTTCGCACTTCTTTTCACTTTTCCTTTTTCTTGAATACTGAAGCGTTCCAACACTTCGAAACAAGTAGAGAAAAAATTCTCGCTCGCTCTTTTTGCCGGAGGACTAAAGCTTTGCCATCCACTTGCATTCACATTCTGAAAATTCATTGTTCTCTTCAAGGCGCGTTAGCTCCGTCCACCTGTTCCTATTTCACATTTTCTCCGCTCCTTTTCTAGCCAAGTCTCTTTTTCCCTGCGTTGGACTTAGAAAAAAACGAACATCTGAGTTTGACCTTTCGCGCACGGACTTTTTCCGCGGTAGAATTTTAATCGTATCTTTTCTTCTCCGCATAGCTAATCGGGTCAATCTTTTTCAAATATTTCTTTTTGATAAATACGAGCGTCTTCTCCTCTTTCCAACGATACCACTTTCGGTTAAAAATAATTTTTCCCTATGCCCGAAAACTCAATTATAATGCGATGCCCTTTTATTTTCCTATCTTTTGCCGTACTGAAAAGCCGACAGGAAACTGTTGACCTTTCAAAAGCCGTCGGAAAATTTTTTCACTTTCACTTTCTTTTCCCTTCTTCTTGTCTTTTATTCTACTTTAAATATATATATATATATATATATATATATATAACCAATGTCGATGTAGAATATTTTTGGCCACTGCTCTGTTTAAATTTTTCTTATGTATTGTTTTTTTATATTTCTGACATATGTAGAAATGTCGCCTTTTCCAATTGTATTACTGCTACGTCTTTACGGACTTAACGCTCGAGCCTTTGAAGCGACCATGTGCGATTGTACTGAATCGTCGAAAATGGGGATAATTCAATTTTCGGATGCCGATTGTCATCCGGAAATAAACGCTAAACACTCCGTTGACGTACAATATTCAGTGTATAGTGAAGTTCGTGCCGCAGTTCAATTTCCTGGATATATTTGTGCGAAGTGGAAGCAAATTCGTCATGTCACCATGAACTTTTTTGGACAATTGGTGATTGTGCCCGATAAAATTCCGCTTGACATTACGCCAAATGAGTGCAACGATATGATTAACAGCATTCGGTGCGACGATCAAAAAATGATTGCTGCGGAAAATAAATATATATTTGATCGTGAACCTCAAATTTTCGGTCATTGGCTACAAACGATTGGTGTGGAAAATATTAATTGTGTGCTCGAGAAAATTCGTCTATTTCAAGATGTGGAAGATAGTAATTTTTCCACGCCGATTGGTATTGCTTCCGCATCAACAGGTCATTTGTCGCATAATCATTTAACATTGGTTTGGGACAAAACCTATACTCAACGATTTGAACCAAAAGCTCATCTCTTTGAATCTCGAATTGGAAAATTAATTCGGAAAACGGACAATGATAAAATTTTTCGCCTTCAAGGCGATAAAAAGCAATTGGATTTTCATTTATCTGATCTGATTGAAAAATCACGTTGTATTCCCATACAAAACTCTTGTTCAAAGAAATTTGATGCCTTTAATATTCTCGGCCAATCAAAACTCTTCGTTAAAACGGCGGCAATCATGGAAAATTTTTCTACAATAACATTGGCGGACCCCACGCCACCTAGCGCTCAAAATTTGGACCATTCCGCTGACTGACAATATGTTCGTGATCATCTTACGGACCATGAAAATGAATTATCACGATTAATTCAAATCCTACAGTGCGATTCAAGAAATTCAAAACATGTTAGAGCGATTATTGTGGCACAATATAATGTTTGGTTAGCTGCTTCGCATCTAGATCTATCCAAGTGCACAAAATTACAAGCCTTTGGAAAAACCGCCATTGTCATATCATGCAAACCTTTAAATGTGAATTTCGAGACTGTCATAACATGTTGCGGACCGCAACCAAAATTCAAAAGTTATACAATTAACCTGGACGGTTGGGAACTCGTCAAATATTCGCCGTGTTATTGGACCAATAGATTCGTGAACTTCAATGACATTCCTTGTGCGTTTCGCAATAACACCTGGAAGCCCGTGAACGCAAGTATCGTATTACCGGTACAAACTCTTGCGCATTCCTTTCGTTATGAGGATGTGAAATTTTTTTACTATGAACATAAAAGTAACCCTGCGCATAGTGAAACTATTATGGAACAAATGAGTATAATGGCTAATATTGCCGCAGCTATGAATGAACATTCGCCGAGTGAGTTTTCAGCAATTAATCGACCAAGTATAACCAACGTCTTGTTATCAGCCTCTGGAGTGAATACTTATACTAGCTGGTGGGAAACTATAAAAAATTATTTCTTCATCGGTGTCCTCTGCCCCCTGGGTCTTCTTTTTCTACGCATCTGTTATGGTTGTGGGTTTTTTGGGCTCATCTGCAAGCTATGCTTTCGTCCAGTTCAAGAACCGGAACCGGAGATCGCAAATCAAGTCTCATTACGGGACGTAATTTCCCACCGCCGGGAGTGATGTAACGATGTCATCAAATACACATTTTAATTACATTTTTATCTTGATTATTTGTTTTCTTTATCCTAAAATTATATATTATGTTTGTTGTTGGTTATCTTGAAAGTATACGTTATAAATATAATAATTCAAGTGTCATTGACATTTCGTTGAATTCTATTTTGATATACTGTACTTTACATCCTACTTGTTGCTGATTGGATGTGTCTCATGCGTAGAACATCGCGCCATACATTTCCGTGAACCTGAAATGTTGACACGGGTGACACTCAATAACTTGTACGCGGAGTCCATCTGTCGGAAGCGCTATGTTTCCCACAACAATGTAAGACCTATAAAAGGATGCCCTTTTTGTTCCCCAAAGCTAGTACTAGTTCTACATTTTTTACAGTGCTGTTCAATTAATCAAGTCTAGTGAGTTCAGTTTTATATCTTATTCAAATACTATTGTGAGTGCTTTCTCATCGCTTCTTGTGCGACCGACGAGACCTGTTATCTTTATTTTTCACTACAAAGTTTATCATCTTTATTCTATCTTCGCAACTGCGTGTGACGGTAAGACAAATTTTGTTTGACGCCATTTTATCTTTACTAGGCTCAAATACAGTACCCACCAAATTATTAGGCACACCTCCTCCATTTACGTGTATTCTTATGGCGCTACGGCGTCACTTAAACTCCCATTGCTATTTAATGGATACAGGTAGACTTTTATTTTTATTTTTGCTGATCAGATGAAGTCGTGATCTACAATTCACTAACACTTAGTTTTTTTGTAGAACTTACCGCTAAGGCTCTAGGTCCTCGTTCACGAAATAGGCACAGCCGGTTTTTCCCCATAAGCGTAACGCTAAGACTAGGTTTTAAAATTTTTTAAATAAAATACTTAGAATTGAGCTAAAAAAATTATTTTCCCCAAAAGATATAGCATTCCTTACTTAATATAGATGTAATGTTATTTTTTCAAAAATAATTTTTCTCAATACCCCTCCCTATCCCTTGAAGTTAACTCCCTTCTAAGTTTTTGGACGGAAAGTGTACTTCACACTTGGTTACCTCAGGCGGTGCAGTGTAGCTTTTTGCCGTTAAAGTTTGAAATTTGGGGGGGGGGGGCTTAAAGAACATAACGGCCTTCTTCTTCTTAATTTAATCTTCTTATCTTAATTCTTAATAAACAGTACAAAGAGTGAATAAAACTTTGCCTGCTCTGATTGATAGCTATTATGTTTAAAAAAAAAAAAACCAAACCCAAGCTGGACAACCATTAGTTCTCCTAGTCTCCTCTTCTGAGCACGCACGTCATCCGAACCTTCATCTGTTTCATCTTCAATCAGCCGCTGAATCATTTGAAAATCAGGGATAGGCAATGGGAATTCTTCAAGATTGTGACCACTCTGCCATAACATATCTTGAATACATTTGAGCGCTAGGTTTTTTGCAATTTCATCTTCATGGCCACGTCTAGTGAAGTCTTCCATGAGATGTTGCAGGTTGTTCTTGAACAGTAACTGAGCGTTGGTTGGAGAGCAATGAACGCAAATGTTTACGAACAATTCCCTTACTGGGATGGGCATTTCAAATTCAACTGCTTCCGCCATTACTCGTTCCCAAACGCTATCACCAGCCAGTAAATGTCTTGCTATAGCAGCTTCTTTGAATGTTGAATGAAGAATCCCGTCGACCGTCCTCAAATATTCGAAGCTGGTTGCACCAGGAACGTTTATAAGAGGCAAACGAAGACCGTGTTTTTCGACTTGCTTGACGGAAACAGAAGAAATACGTCCAATAACGTTGATCCTCTTTTTCTCGGTTTCCATTTCCTTGCGGTCTTGACAAACCAAAAATGATGAGGAATTTCGCGATAAAAGTAAGATCTAGATGGTAGGTGAGCAGAATTTAATTTGAACCAGGCCGTCAATGTAGTTAATTGTGAGGCAGAATTGATCACAGCCCGCTCTTCCATTCCCGGATGAAAAAAAACTGATGGTTCTTGAGGAAGATGAATAGCAAGACGAATAACAGCGTGTGAACGGTAAGAAAGCGGATACTTAAAAATCCTCCAAGTGGCTTCAGGGGTTCTTTACTTACGTTCTTGATCTTCTTGATTCTCTCCTCTGCATATCTGTATATTTGCGCAATCATGCCCTTTGTATATGTACTTGAAAATATACTTTATGCTGGTTATGGAAGCGAAGAACTCCAGATTATTGTGCGAATTGAATTTGAGTGAAAGGTAAGGGTTGTAGGGGACGACCCAGCTGTTGTCCACTCGGTGACTGCTGCTGTTGTTGTTGAGCGAGTAGCTACGACCGTTATTTCTCCTTCGATAACTGGGATATCCATTTCCGTTGATTATCGTTTCTTCCGCAAATGGTTTTGGAAACGATTTTGTGCATATATCACCATCCATGCAAAGAGAATTGCGATTAATTTCCTTTCCGCATGGGCTGTAAATCATGTTGCTCATTACAATCTTGTGAAGTACCGGGTTCGCTTCTGGATCCGGAATTTCAGGACATATCGTCTTGTCTATATCTTCTTCAGTCGTTGGAACGTCATTCTGATCTACCCATATCAGTAGATGGACATGTGGAAGACCGCGCTTCTGGAATTCGATGACATGAATCCTCGCAACAATTATCCCCAAAATTAGACGTTCTTGAATGTCCTTTATTAATTCTTTCAGTTTAAGATGATAAACTCTTGAAACAATATCGGGCCTATTCGATGAAATTTGGTAAGCTTCAATATTTTCTGTGATCTCTGGCCATTTAGGGTTGCAGGTAAAAGTAAGGAAAAAGATGGGCTTTCCAAATTTTCCACAAATAGCCATCGCGTCCTGGTACCCCTGTTTCATGGCCCTTGGATTTCCAATGAAAGTTGATGGTAAGATGACCGATGTCCCGACTGTCATGTTCTCTCTTTCCGATCGAGTATTCAGATAATCCATAAGTCCATTCTACTGCGCGACGTGTAGATCTGCCTGATGTGTCTGAAGATACTTCACTCGGTTAGCTTCAACTTTAACGTACGAATCAACTATCCACTGCTGAGTGAGTGGACCGCCGTATAAGGCTGCGTTGAAGTATCCACGAATGGACATTCTGCTGCTATAGAATTCGCATTGTGTGATTCTTGGCCGATGGCCAACTCTTCTCACCATTGGTGCATCCGTGTCTATATCAAGGGCTTCTTCCGGTTCCAGTTCCGGTTCTACAGCGTCTGGTACAGGATTTTCTGGAGTATCACATAGAACTTGAGCTTCACAATCCATCATATCATCTTCTTGTGCGCAATTGCTTTCATTATTTTGGTAGTTATCTGAAATAGCTGGGTTGGTGTGAATCATGTTTTGACCCAGCCATTGTCTCCATTAGGAAAGAGTAATGGATATGTCATGGGGTCGCACATTGGTTTTTGAGTGTCGATTAGAATGAATTGATTTCCTCTTCTTGGAATCAAGAGATTGCCGCGTATATCCCTATTTTCGGGTGGAGCTCCATCAATGCTTTTGAAAACCACTGCTATTTCTTCCCCTGTGGGGCTGTTGTAACGCCTCACATCCTGTGTCCGACGGTCATTACGGATAATCATTCCAATTTCCATGGGTCTTCTACCATCTATTTCGGCAAGATGATCCTCCTCAGCTGCCATTTGACTCATATTCTTTTACGTGGCAGCATAGGGATTACATTGACGAAGAAGAGAATCCAATTGTTCATCAGAAAACGGGCACAACGAACGTTGGCAGGATTACTGGCCCGAAATTCGTTTGCCTGAGAAGAATTAATGAAATACAGTTGGGCGTATTTTGGAGCATTGTCTTCGTGTTGGTATTGTTACAACTATTGCCCTCTTTCGTCTGTTTATGTTACAAGTGCTGCCATCTGATTCCCAACTTTGTTACCATGTTCTCTTTCGTTATTGCTGTCTTTCCCCTAGAGGTCAGGTCGAACGTGAGTCGCCCTCTGGCCTCTCTTTTAGTTAGTCTGGGACTCGGGATTTGGCCCGATGTCCGACAGGACGTTACGAGGGGGCTCTGCCTTTGGCTGGCCGCCCTCGCATTAGTCCTTAAGAAGGAGCTTTGCTTGACTGCTGGCTTCCCTTCGCGAGTATAGTGCAGGTGTTGTAAATAGTATTATGTCGTGTGTGTATTTTGTATGTCTTTGTTGAAATGTCTGTGTTGTAATGTCTGTGTCAGTATGAGTGTAATAGAAGAAACTGCAACAGTATCCAATAGCTGTGGTATTGTGATATATCCCTAGCAGAAACTTTTTGTCCAGATGGGGTCTGCGTCCGCGATACTCTAATTTTGACTCATTTTTTTGGTCAAGTTTGCGTACTGAATACGGAATTAACTTCCTTAAGTACTTTCGGTTCGTTGTCTGGTATTAGCTTAGTACAAATCCGGTTTTATGGACTCAAAAAAGAAGCATAGCGCTTAAGTCCCTGGTACCCACGTTGGACTCATTTTTTACTGGTCTCTTGTACGCTACGAGCGCTACAGCCCGTGGTACGAGTAATATACTCGTCCAATACTGGCCTATGTCCTCAGAGTTTTCTGCAAAAATTGGGATTGATGTGGATACAAAAAACCAGTATTAGACTCGTTTTTTCACTGGCCTATGTTCTTACAATTTTCTACCAAAAAATTGGATTCATGTGCAGACAAAATACCAGGATTTGACTCGTCATTTACTGACTTTTGGAACTGATCTTGAATTCTGGTATAAAATACCAGAATTTTATTAAAAATTTAAGTGTTTCCAACCACACGATATTTTCTCTGATATCTTTTAATTCAATTATCATTTCTACTCTTTATTTTGTTTAAATTAGCATTCCTGGCAGTTTATTAACTCCTGGATAATGCCTAATACGACTACCAGCCATGCGTGTTGTGTTTGATGAAGCTAGTGCACTGACACAGATGAGTGAGTAAGCTAAAAAGGTAATTAGAAGATTCGCCTTTATTTTACTTGCTGTTTTATTGATACCACACAGAGAATGCAGTAACATTTTTAGTTTGAGGACGACATAGTGTGACGTAAGGCAGTTACAAACCATTTGGAACTATTTGGAGAATGGCGTTCCATTATGTTTGGAAGCGTAGTCCAATCGGTTAATTTAAAAGGCATGACATACATTTTGGAAAATATTGTGTTCACGTTCCATTCACCTGTCTTATCTGACAATTTAGATGCTACGTATGCATTATATTTCGAGGAAACGTATGGTTTCTCGAAAGCATTTTCCAACGTTTTAAACTTGAAACCAACGAGAAGAAATCTTTCACTGCCAGCCGGATACTCTAATATGTCCTGAACTACGACAACGCTTCCATTCTTTAAAAGGCAGACATTATTAGGAAAAGTATTTGTAATTGTAAAGTTGGGGAAACGAATTTTTTTTACAGGGTGGCTTCCGTTGCCTACAGAAAAGCTCAATACAATTTTTGTATTACTATTTAACAATTCCGCTTTTTTTACTTCAATTTTGAACATGTCGCTGGATTCAATAATAATACCGTCACTTGTTGTGTGCATTAAATACTTATTCATTTCAACTAAACGATTTCTAACTTGTTCGAGGGGTTTGTTTCCGGAACGCAATACGTGCCTAAAATAGCGGAAAAAATTTTCATATGGAAAAGCAATTTTTGTTTTGGCTGTAACGAAAAAGGGTACACCATAAAGCCTGTAAAGAAAATTTAAAATCAACAATGATGACGCTTGCGAACTTAGTTAAACAACGAATAGCTGTCAGATATCATTGACGAAGCACATTTGAAATGTAGTAAACGTCGTCAGCATCAGCGGGAATTTTTTTCGCTTAAATTTTTTTGAACCGTTGAGGAGCATTATTATCAGTTTTGGATGATTAAAAACACTGATTTGTATCTTGCCTAATCTTCTCTAATTAATAAATAAATTATAAATAAGGAATAAGATAGTTATAATTTTTATAATGTTTTCCGATTTGTGCATTCAGGCATGATATTGTTTAGCATCATCCTGGCCTTTCAGACAACAAAATTATTCTCGTCTGCTTCGAACGTCATCGATTACGTATAACCGACACGCAAGGGTAAATCAATACATAACTTTCATTCCTTTTCTTTTCTTTGTACGTGTACATGCATAATTCTAGCTTATCAATCAAATCATCTTAGTAAAAGAATTGAAAAAAATTGAAAAGTAACTGTGAATACAACAGAATATGGTTTTCCCATACATTGCACTCATATGTAGAACCCGAAATGGAAAAACTGGCAACGCCCATGCTGTCCGTATGAAATTTGTACGTATTTCACTGAAATGCTTGAAGTTGTTCGACAAAGGCTCACGTTATTGCATCATTTTCAAAAGTTTAATTACATGCAGGTTGGATTTCTTTTTCAATATTCCAGGTCTGGTGCAAAGTTTTATTCGTAGTGCACTTCTAAAAGTCATAGTGCAAAATTTTGAGCTAGTGGAAAAAGTTATTGTAATCATGAATTGTGTAGTTGACGATAACGAATTAAATTCTAATCACGAGATAAGTCAGCAATCACCTGTTGCAAGAAACATTCAGGTACACTTTGTCTCCTATGTTGTATATGTTTATTATAGATTTTATATGATTCTAAATGTTTATTCCTCAGGATGGAAGACCATTTCCTGAATGGTGTGGAAGATATCTTACGATACAGGAAAGTACTGAAAAGACCAAGCCTTCCAAATACAAAGAGCCTTCATTTTTTATTGTTAAACCTTGGAGAGGGGCTGTGACAACATTCCCTTATGTCTCTACAGCTTTGTGCCCCGTTGCTGGTTATCAACGGCCCACAAGTTTTTGCTATACCCACCATGTACTACATCAGAAGGCAATTTGAATCCTGCGTGTTGGGGGGAAAAAACATTTGAAAGATTCCACCACCCATTCAATACTTGGCTGGAATACGATGTTCATAATATTATGAATCCAGAGAACAAGCCTGGTAAGTTTCAATTACGTTATGTGCAATTATATTGTTATCTGTAGAATTAATTTTCATTTTATTATTGCAGTAAGTTTTGCGCGAGCAAAGCATGTTGTCAAAGAGGCAGCTGCTGGCCGTCCTTTAGCCGAGGCTTTCATTTCTGATTGTGAAAGAACTTGGGGGAAAGGAAAACGTGTCTCGCACAAAAGGAAGAGGTACGGTGATGACAGTGAAGACAGCAGTCCGCCTACAGTTGTTACGGCAACCAGGACAAGTTCCGTCATCAACATTATTCAAAGTAAGTACATTAAGATATTTTCAAACTTAAAAATTCACAACTATTTTAAAATTCAGGTAGCAAGAGTGGCGAGCCAAGGGCCCACAGCAGCGCAAACAGTATTGAATTTCAATATTTGTCGGATGATGACGTGCCTCCGTCTTTCACAAACAACGGTAAGAAACATATCTGCAAATCCAAGTAAAAGCTGTATCTAACTTTTTTTAAAATAGGATTACTCCAAGAGATCGGTGTTCTTGGTACACCAGTTCTACAAGACAGCTATCAAGGCAATGGCAATGGTCCAGTGGAAAACATTTTTGACCAGGAATCGATCGTTGTTCAAAACATTCTTGAAGATGAAACCCACTCACACGTTTCGCCACTTCCTACCCCTTTCGCGGACGTGGGTTCCTTTGGAGTCCTATTGGATGAAGTAAAACGCTTAAGGCACGAGCAGAATTCTGCGTTAAGCTACCTTTCCGAAAAAATGGACAGAATTTTTTCAGCGTTTTCTTCGAAACTGGACGAATTAAGTGTAGCAGATGTTCCAGCTAAAGCTTATGAAAACATCGAGTTTCACCAAAGAGTGGTAAGAAGATATTTTCCACAACTTCCTTTAAAGACCGCCGAAGAACTAGACGCAATGAACATTGTTCTGGGAGAAAAAGATTCGTCAGTTAGCTTAGTAAGTTTGAATTATAATTTAAAAAGAAATTGTCTAATTACTCTTTATCTTTTACCTAGGCATGTTTCCTGTTTTCCACATTTAAAGCCGGGAAACTTGTAGGCAAAGTCCTGAGAGATAGTTTTGATTTTCTCATTTCTTCTCAGCTGGCCGAAAAACTTCAGTGGAAGGCAGTTCCTCGCGGCGACGATAGACGGCCAGGTCTCTCAATATTTACGAACCTCATTTCAGTTCTAGGAGGTATATGGAAATGCTACATTGTATTTCATTAACTAATTTTCTTTCTTTTTATTTTAGTCGTTGCGAACGCAAAGGCGCGACAAAAAAACGAAGAAAATATTGAGATTGACTGTTTATTGGAACAGATAAAGACGTGCAGAAAGAAAAGTGGAGAAAAATACCGCGAAGAAAGAAGCATAACACCCGTTGAAGCTCAGGCAGCTAGGTCTTCGCGCAACCAGCCAACTTTTGAAGCGCCAGTACCTAGTACTATTTACGAGGCCGAACTGCAGTCCAAAATTGCTGCCTTGGAAAAGAACATAAGAGATTTCAAAAAACCCATCGAATAAGTTACAAATTTCTTGTCTAAATGTCTTAAATGATGTTTTTTTTCTGTGTCCTCGCCATTCCGTGTTGGCCACATTGCGCCTTTCTAGTCTTTGTGCCGTGTTGGTATGTTGCCAGGACGAACTGGATTTATCAGTGACTTCATGTTAAATATAAAGAAATTTGTGTTATTCTGCAGTCATTTTTTTTTTCTGAAACTGTAACAATTTTATGTAGGGAGTAAAATGCATTTAAAAAATCAAACAATTGTCCCATAACGGACATGAATACGAGTATTGGGACGAGTACAGAAGATGAGCCCCGGCTGAGTCTAACGGCCGGGTATGGGAACGGCTTTTGGCTCTAACTTAAGAGGCTCACCGTTTTTTTTTCTTTTTTTTTTTTTTACCGTCCTCGATACCAGTCTAGGAGGCTGTTATGGCTGCAAACAAGGGGTCCAAATACCCGCCCGCTGGACCGGTCTAGGACTCTAGACGAGTCCGAAATACCAGTCTTGGAGGGGTTTTTGCCCTCTGAATTTCTGCTAGGGATCTGTCTATGAATTCGAAGGCAATAGGGGCCGCGACCTGGTGGACTGTCGATTTGTGTTCCCGTGGTCGCGAAAGCAAGAGCGTTGTTGTAATTTCTTATCATTTTCAAGAAATGGGGAAATTTTGGATGACTGTCGGCGAAAAGATGGTAAAGCAATTCCGGGCATTCTCTAGGTAGAGGAAGAATGACTTTCCCTCTCGAACAACAAATGCGGAATTTTCCATCAGACGTTTTTTCTCCTTTTAAATGTCTTGCGCCACAGTAATGACAGACCTCGTCCATTTACCCACAGTGATGAACGGGAACCCATTCTTCGTTGTGTAATGGTTTCTGAGCAGCTTGGTGTGTTTTAGTTACTCTATTACTTCTATTTTGAGCAAGATATTCCAATCGGTGATGTCGCTCTTCTTCTGTTTCTACAATAACAATTTCTGCGTGGTGTTCAGCCTCACTTGCTTGTTGTAGATCCAGCATTTCTTCTCAATCTTCTTCGCTTTCTAAAGAAATCTGAGCAATCCTTGCTCTGGTCTCCTCTTGAAGTTGTTCTATTTCTTCGTCATTTTCAACTCGTCCGTAACTAATCATTTGCTGTCTGTTAACTTCTCGTCTTTCATCTGCTTCATCTGTTGTTTGATTATAGCGAACATTCTGATGCTGCAATCTATTTTTCGTGCGCGAAACAGTTGCCTTTTCTGGAGTTAGGATTTCACGGGCTTTTCTTTGACGAACAGCTTGTGCTTCTAGAGCCTTTTGCTGTTCTACAGGATCAAGTCTTTGTTTTTTTGCTTTTATAAGTTCTCGATTTTACAGCAATCTCTTCTCTCTAACTTCGGGCGTTTCAGCTGCCCTTTTTTCACGCATTTTCAGGCTCTTGGCTGCTTTTTGTTCTTCAGTGAGGGGAGGGCATTTTGGAGGCATTTTCAAAAGCAAGAAAAACGCAACGCATTTAACTCTAACAACTTAAACTTAACTAATTTAAACCCTTCCACGAAAATCACGTCAGAATTGAAAACACGGGAAAAATAACCTTGAACACTTTATTATCGACCTGAAAAACACTGCAAAGAATTACGTAAACAATGCTTATTAAACATAAAACAACACCGCAAAATAACTCAAAACACTTGAACACCCCTGCGAAGAAACAGCCAGAATTACGTAAAAAAATGTAATACACCCTAATCAACTAATTTAAGGAAGGTAATAGCTAAGAAAGTTCGCTCTTCGAGGTCGATTTAACCATTTGACGCGATAGGTGGGGAAGGGAAAGGATATTGGAATACTACCTTGCTTGGGACACTTGGATTCAGAGCCTTCGTAGCTCCCGTTAATACACAGGACGGCCAATGGCTCTGTAATCCAAAAAATAAATAAAATTAACGTGTGTCTGTTTATATACCTAAAACAATTATACAATCAACAATGACTGTGTAAATAAAAAATTATTTCATTACTATTTAAATGAAATAATGAATAAAGAATTTAATAACCATAAGTTCCTAAAAGGAAGGAGGTCGGAGAAAAAGGCCCAGACGAAAAAGGCCCAGACGAAAAAGGCCCAGACGAAAAAGGCCCGCGAAAAAGGCCCAGACGAAAAAGGCCCATACGAAAAAGGCCCACTTTTTTCCAAATTCAAAAGTGGGCCTTTTTCTCCATTGGACTGGGCCTTTTTCTCCGCTCAATTTCTATGTTCCTACAAACTTTATATTTGTTTCCAAAATTGTATTTCCCACTTCTATTCCGTGGAATTTGGAATGTACAAAGGTTGCTGAAACCGTGATATTTTATAAGGTGTGCAGAGATCAAACAATGTTAGCGTTTGTACGCTAGTTAATGTTTGATTATTTATTCGGTTTCAATCTAATTTCGGATTATGTTAGTATTTATCTATTGCTAATATCCCGTTACATAAGGTTCATTTTTCACAATTTCTGTTTACTGAACAACTATCGCTTCTTTAAATATAATAGAAGAAATACATGTTTTCCGCACTTAGCCTTGTTCTGTCCACCCTTTTTAATCATTCCTCCAAACTCCCAGTCCATTTCCCTTATTATTTCCCTTTGTCGATGCTTATGCCATAGATAAAGACCACTGATTCGTTGTGAATACGGAAACTGAATGAGTTCCGCGGGGCTTTTGTGGTTGCTGGAAACAAAGATATGTTACCACGAAGACTAGTTTGTTATTATTAACATTTGATAAATAATGTTTATAGGAACATTTAATAAATAATGTTTATAGGAATAATATTACAAACTTAAACTATCGTCTGAGGCAAGGACCAAAACAAAGACTATTGTAATTCAATATTGATTCTAATACCATTTATTCCTTATACGTTTTCAATTCTTTTAACAATTACAAAGAGCCCAATAAATATATTAAAATCATAACCTACTGCTATAAATGATTTTGTTCGTTCTTCGTGTCCTGTTTTCACCTTTTGCACATTTTCAAGCAGCTATTGATTACCTAATTACACATCACATACTACATTGAGATATCAGGAAGCTTCACACTTTACGTTAACAAAGCTACTAATAATGACAAATCAATTTTCTACCATGACGGTGGCAAAAACAATAAAAATGAATTGAGCAAGCTAAATAAAAAAAAATTGATAAATGTAATGTGTGAACAAAGCGAAGACAGACAATGAAAGAGACAAATTTTGTAAAAAGATTTTCTAAAAAAAAATTTATTGACAATTCTATTCACATTACAATTATTTTTGCAACTTTAAAAAGGCACAATAGCCCTTTCAAAAGTTGCCGTCAACCCAGGCAGGGGGAGACACTGCCTTGTTGACCCACCGGGGAGATTACCCGGTGATTGGCTAAGAGAAGCCGGAAGAAGAGCTGAAGATTTGGAACATTTTAAAAGGAGCGATTAACCTTTAGATCGGATTTGTGGGTAGCCACGTCGCCCTCCGTGAACACATCATCGGACTAAGCGGACCCCCACGTCCCCTTTCCGGCCAGAGCCCTCCAGACCTCGGTATATGTTGTTTTTATATATACCGTACAGTAGGGGCATGACCCCCTACGGGCTTATTACGAGTCAATGGGAAACGGGGCTACGGAAAGGAAGGGAGCCCAGATATGCACTTCAATTTTTTAAATACAAAATACCGTCTCGGGAATCCAAATTAAGTATAGAAATGTCATGTCATCCATTCAATCATTACAATTTATTCAGTGTCTTGCCCCAACCAAGAATCTTTTCAGATCCAATATTACTATTAACCTATGCTGAGAAAAGAAAAACAACACCATTAAGCATCTCAATTGTTGCTCATGTGACTTACATGACTTATAGATTCAACTTCTGGCAGAAGCTTGGGAAAGGCCATACAAATTGCAGATGAAAATTCATTGTATAAGGCTCTTGAATGATAAAATAGCACCCCTAGAATGTTGCATTGTTGATAGTTGTGTTCCAGTATGCTAAAAATCATTTCCTATTGGATAAATTTTTTTCTGTAGATTAGACATGGTTGGCGAAAAGGAGGAGAAAAGCTTCATCATAAATTCAAAAAATTTTCAAGAAAATTCCTTTCATACCTAAAGAGTCCATGTGTAAAGGAGGACACGACGTTGTCATGTTGTCTCCAATACGAAAAAATAAACTAATGCGGCGCTGCTACTCACAATGTCGTGTATAAGTAAGCGTAAAACAATACGTGTACGGTAGAATAACGTGTATTAAAATACCACGCGCAACCAGTCGAATTAACGGGGAATAGGCGAAGGCCTACAATTACGCAACAGTTACTTGACATACACTACTAAGGGACAACTAAGGCAAGTAGCGAATATTACTAAGAAGAGACTTACGCTTCAGCTTATGAGGATGAGGTAGCGGCTCGGAAGAATGCTGAGGTACACACGAGATAGCTCTTTCAAGGGACGACTAACTACTGTGAGTTGCCGATGGCTTTTTATATGTTAACCATCGACTGTGAGAGCCATACGGCACAGTGCTAAAGGATAGGCGGCAATATCGGGCGGTATCGGGCGATTTTGGGCGCAATGGCGAGGTATAGGCGGGCAAATTCGGACGGTATCGAACGAATTTGGACGATAGCTAAAAATCGGTCGGGCGACTTTATGCCATTTCGGGCAATCTCAGACCAACTGAAATAAATCTATTTTTTGCCGACGTGCCGGGACATGTCTTCGTTTTTTATTATATTTCTAAGGGACTTTTTTAAAACTAGGTTAGTAAGTGAAAGTTCTGAGTCACAAGGGGCTACAGGTATACGATTCTAGTCTATTTGGAGAAAGGAGGCAAGAAGGGGCTTCGCTAGACGATTCGTTACACATGTATGATGTTCATCGCTGCAATGCCAGTGAAGTGAAACATCTTTAGGGCCATTTAAGTACCCAGCTTCACCAACACTCTGAGCGTAAAGGACAAGTTGTTCTTTAGCAAGGGAAGCAGAATTATTTGAGGCTTCTAGCTGTGACAGAACTATAAAGGATTGCTGTTATACAGGATTCATTCACACAAGATGGTACTTCTCATTAGACAATGTGCATACTCTATTACTTTACCTCATACCTTAATGGTAATGCACTCTCAGTGTTTTTTCAACTGTAGGCTGACTCTTCCATCCTGTAACACTTCCAGACTTGACTTGATCCCCTGCTAAAATTCTGTGAATGCAAAATAATAGCATTAAAAATACTTTTTCGATAGACAAAAAACCGAAAAGTACCTAATTCATGTTTTATGTTGAACTTGTGCTATTTCTGGGATTCCGTACCACACCCATTTTCAGCCCAAATACAGTCCCACAATTGTTCACTTCCTTCGCTGCATGGACTTATTACTAACAATTCTTTTAGTGCAGTACTAACAGAATTTAACTTTAACACACTGTCAGGTGGTAGACTGAATAACTAAACAATAAATAATTGTTTGTTAAAATTCTATACTTATTTTGAATTCTTATTTGAAAAGTTTAGGTACCTGACTGTGTTCGCCTAATGCCAATTCATCCTCATGTTCAGTTAGGGAAGAGTTTTGAAAAACCTCCTTCACTGTTTGGAAACTGTTCCGTTACAATTTGTTCTTTTCCCCTAGCTGAGCTTGTAGACTCAAAATTTGAGCTACAAAACACAAATGAATAAAAGCAAATAAATAGAATCATTACGTATTAGGCCTTACCATCCTTAGCTTTGTTGTTATCTAATATTTTGTGTTGTTCCAATAATTGGGCCTGCAGCTTAATAATTTGATCTAATAAACAATAATTAATAATTGAAAACCAATATAATAATGTTTATACTTACCATCCTTTTGTTGTATTATCTTAGAATCTTACCCATTTTTCAATTGTTCCTCCAGCCACGCGTTATTCTCCATCCACGCTACTGAACTAAGTGCGAATGGCATCCAATGGACAGAAATTGCCTACGCCAGTAATAACGAGTCTGAGCGGTAGATGGCTACGTGTCGGAAAAAAAGAAAAAAGTGTGATTTTTTTTTTTTTTTGGCGAAATTCTTTTTTTTTCTGTGTAAAACGGATTGCCATAACTTTGTTATTGCTCATGGTTTCCATTTGCTTATACTGCCCTCAAGTGGAGGCGTCCTGAAGCTAGATTTGGCTTGAAAATGTTGTTCTCTAAAGAAAATAACAATAAGCTAGGTTCGTATAGTTTGATTTATGGATTGATCCATGATAATGTTGAGAGACCAAGGTAAATAATAATGAAGTTTAAGGATTATGATATTAGAGGCACGTTTTGTAAATGGAAAAACGGAAAACTTGAAAGTGTCGTCTAAACAAGATTTGTAGGAATTGGACCCAAAAAATGAAGAGCCTGATAAAAAGCGAGGGTGCGTTGACGTCGGCGCTCTTAAATAGCAACTCTCTTCGGAAGACGTTTTCATTTCTAGCTCATTGACCAATATTCCAACTCAAAGTGTAGTTCTTTCCAAAAAATGGGAACCAGGAACCGTGCTTACAATCCTGAAGAAATGGAAGAACGTCCAACAGCTAAACTCTCACACTTCACAGGTATGTGTTAACCTATACATTTGAGTAAAACGGCCAGTTTACTCCATTGATTTTCAGGAAAAAGCTGGATTTATCTGATAAGAAGACAAAAACTAAATCAAAGTTAGATAAAATGAAGAAGAAATCAAAAGGAAAAATAAGAAGAAGAGGTTCTGAATTGCCAAACTTGCACGAGCCACCAAGGCAACATCAGTGTTATCAACCTCTGGTCTTTCAGAGTTTGTCGAAAACAGAAATTCCTGAACCAAGACTAGCAAGTACACTGCCAACACCAATTTTTAACAGTGAAGGCTGCCTAGTTTCCAGCAAATTTGATTTTGGAGAACTATCTAATTCCTCACCCATTCTGAAAAAAACCACTTTAGATCCAGAAGTGGCAACGCTAAAAAAAAAACTCAAAGCGAAAATGAAAACTTGGTAGGCCAAGCTGAAGCTGAGAATACAGGAAGCATTGAAGAGAAACAGGCATGAAATGGTGCTCTGCAAATAGCTGAAGGTTTTCAGGTAAACTTTCATTTTGACAAAAATATTTGTAAGATCTTGAAAACCCTTAACCTTTCTGTATTGCAATAGGTAAAAGACTATGTGGAATTGCTTGCCAAATCAATTAATGAACGAGATCAAATCAAATCAGAGAGTAACAAAAATTGCGCTGAACGAATCGAAGAAAAGGAAAAGAGAAAGGAATAACAACAGAAAAGGAGAAAAGCCAACATTAAGAAAAAGAAAACTGAAAAGAAAGAACATAAAGTGAATAAACTAAAGAAAAAAGGCAAATTTATCGCATGAAAGGCTGATACTGACTGATGGATCAGCTAAACTTGTATTCTTTCATATGCAGCTATGTCGTGATAGTTTTTTTGAAAAATACACTGATATCCCTTCCATGATCATGGAAAATTTGAAGAAAAAAAATCTTAGATTCATTTTAAAAGGTTTAGTGTCTTCACTAATAAGAGACTGTCATAAAAAAAAGTCCGTCATGGTAGAAAATTGATTTGTCATTATCAGTAGTTTTGTTAACGTAAAGTGTAAAGCTTCCTTATATCTCAATGTAGTATGTGATGTGTAATTATAGGTAATCAATAGCTGCTTGAAAATGTGCAAAAGGTGAAAACAGGACACGAAGAACGAACAAAATCATTTATAGCAGTAGGTTATGATTTTAATATATTTATTGGGCTCTTTGTAATTGTTAAAAGAATTGAAAACGTATAAGGAATAAATGGTATTAGAATCAATATTGAATTACAATAGTCTTTGTTTTGGTCCTTGCCTCAGACGATAGTTTAAGTTTGTAATATTATTCCTATAAATATTATTTATTAAATGTTCCTATAAACATTATTTATCAAATGTTAATAATAACAAACTAGTCTTCGTGGTAACATATCTTTGTTTCCAGCAACCACAAAAGCCCCGCGGAACTCATTCAGTTTCCGTATTCACAACGAATCAGTGGTCTTTACCTATGGCATAAGCATCGACAAAGGGAAGTGATAAGGGATATGGACTGGGGGTTGGGAGGAATGATCAAAGAGGGTGGACAGAACAAGGCTATGTGCGGAAAACATGTATTTCTTCTATTACATTTCAAGAAGCGATAGTTGTTCAAAAAACAAAAATTGTGAAAAATGAACCTTATGAAACGGGATATAAGCAATAGATAAATACTAATATAATCCGAAATTAGATTACAACCGAATAAATAATCAAAGATTAACTAGCGTACAAACACTAACATTGTTTGATCTCTGCAAACCTTATAGAATATCACGGTTTCAGCAACCTTTGTACATTCCAGATTCCACGGAATAGAGGTGGGAAATACAATTTTGGAAACAAATATAAAGTTTGTAGGAACATGGAAATTGAGCGGAGAAAAAGGCCCAGTCCAATGGAGAAAAAGGCCCACTTTTGAATTTGGAAAAAATGGGGCCTTTTTCGTATGGGCCTTTTTCGTCTGGGCCTTTTTCGCGGGCCTTTTTCGTCTGGGCCTTTTTCGTCTGGGTCTTTTTCTCCGCCAATGAAAAGGAACGGTGAAAAACAATTTTAAAACGATATACCTTGTTGATAGAATGTTCAATGACAAATAAAATATTAAATCCAATTTCTTTTATGTATAAATCCATAGAATCTTACTTTGTAATTAACAAATAACTTGAATAAAATGTAAATAAATTAGTGTCCACTAAA
Source organism: Daphnia carinata (assembly GCF_022539665.2). Taxonomy (NCBI): domain Eukaryota; kingdom Metazoa; phylum Arthropoda; class Branchiopoda; order Diplostraca; family Daphniidae; genus Daphnia; species Daphnia carinata. Next base: position 5,873,680 of record NC_081335.1, on the reverse strand, counting down.
ATAGGCAGACTTTAAAAAAGGAACGTAGAGAATTTGAAAACGCTTTACAATGTTAATAGAATGTACCATGATAATTAATAAACTAACCAAATATATATATATATATGTACAGAAATAAACGAAACTTTGTAAGTAACATATGACTTTGATAACATTTTATATATAGGTTTTTAATTAAAGTTTTGAAAACTTAATTTGATAAAGGAATGGTGAGAGAAAAAATTGAAAATGTTATACCCTGTTAATAGAATGTTTCAAGATCAATAATACATTTACAGAAAATATATATATATGTACATAAATGAAATAACAATTGTAATTAACATTTTTAATAAAATCAATCAAATTTCAAAATTCAATCAAATTTTAAGAAATATCTATTGAATTTAATTTTGAAAATTTCATTTGAAAAAGGAACGGTGAGAGAAAAAATTTAAAACGTTATACGTTGTATATAGGATGTTTCAAAATCAATAATACATTTACAGAAAATATAAATATGTATGTACATATATAAAATAAAATTTGTAAATAATATATGACTTGAATAAAATTTTAAGAAATAAGTAATCAATTTAAATTTAAAACATTGATTTGACAAAGGAAGCGGTGAGATAAAAAATTGAGTTACACATTATAAAAAAAGTGTTAAAAGATAAATAATATATTTATCAAATATATATATATGTGTGTGTATAGATAAAATAAACTTTGGAAATAATATATGGCTATAATAACATTTTAATAAATAACTAAAAATTTTAAAAGCATAATTTGAAAAAGAACGGAGAAAAAAGTGAAAAATACCTTGTGAATAGATTCATTATCAATATAAAACTTAAAAAATATACATGTATGTACATAGATAAAATAAACTTTGTAAAAAACATATGACTATAATAAAATTTTAATAAATACGTATTGAAATAAAAATTTGAAAAACTTAATTTGAAGAAAGGAACGGTGAGAGGAAAAATTTAAATACATTATACATTATAAATAGAAGGTTTCATGAAAACTGGTACAGTTACAAAAAATATATATATAAGCACATAAATAAAATAGAGTTTGTAAAGAACATATAACTTTGCTACTTACACTTGCTTTGTTACACCTTGTACATAATACAGTAACCATAAATATATGTGTGAAGATAAATAAAATATACATTTAATAAAAATTAATATAAATTGCATTTAAAATAGAAATAACATCTAACTGTATCAATAACATAAAACTTTACAAACATTAAAACAGGACTTTTAAAACAGGAACGGTCAGGGCAATTACAATATCTATTTGTGCTACCTTAAATTAATTATTACCGTCTTATTTTTGAAGGGGAAACAGGGGACACTTGTTGAAGCTGATTGTTGAAAAGTTCACGTTCAAAATGAAAATTGGAATAAAATGAAATAGTATTTCCAGAGGCAAAGCCAGTTTGAATGAGCATACAAAGCCAGGTCAAGTGGGAATACAAAGCAAGTTAAAAAAAACCGTTACCATTACGCAACATTTACCTCATTACGCCATCTAGATGAAAGTCTCTAAGGTAAAGAATAGCAGTAACACATTCAAAACTTAAAATCGTCTACTATGGCCAGCAGGATGTCTACTTATTTCTTAAAAATTAAAAATGATAATAATTTTAACGTTTTAGAATTAGAAATTACTATGGAAATAGAAGTATCCATTGAGCTCTCCATGTCTCAACATATAATCCGTATAAGAAAAACGCTTTCCTCACCAAGGTTGCAGTTAATTTGTAAGTATTGTGTTCCATATTATACATATATATTATTATGTATATTAGAAATAGTATCGAATAGACAAAATTTGTGAAAGCGCAGTCTTTCCTAAAATTTTTTACAGTTTGCCATTAATTTTGATGTAAGGCAGATGGAGAAAATTTTAAACAAATTTTCTTTTCTATTCTCCTTTTATCGATAACATGAATGATACCTAAAAATTTTACAAAAGTTTGCACTTTGACACACTTGAAGTAACCATTCCCATTGCAAAACAATTGCAGCTGTTACTAAATTTATACTTACCCTTCTGCACTTAAATTATTTTAATTGACAGTTAATATTTCTTTATCTCTATAGGGCGGAGAGGAATCATCAATTTGCGCACAACACGATGGTCGACGCACGAAAAGCTCTTGTGAAAGCCAAGCAGGAAATGGCTAAAAACAAATGTTAATTGGAAATAAACAAAAATTTAATGTAATAAACATATGCAATAAACACGTACTCAAAATTAAAATTTATTTACTTATTATTCACATTGAATCAAAATGATTCTACAATAAGGTTCAGATGTAGGCAGGTAAAATTTTAAGTTTCGGCAACACGCGTAGCTGGGAGATCACACAAACCAATTTTCAACAATATCCGCAATTCCACCCACAGTTTAGTCTTCCAAATCCCCATCCCACCAATTCCCGGTAGCAGACGACGATTTACGCACCAGCCAATCAAAAATAAAAGCACAATGTGATGGACACAGGCTCCTCCTCTTTTCCTTGTTTTTTTTATATAGTATAGATTCAAACAATATCAAATATACGTGTATTCAATGTGATTATGGTGATATATAATGAGTTTCATGATCTACATTCAAACAGGATACAATATACGTGTATTCAATGGGAATATTGTGATATAGAATGAGTTTCCTGATCTACATTCAAACAGTATCAAATATACGTTTATTCAACGTGAATATAGTGTGATACAGTTAGTTTTAATAACTACATTCAAACGGTATTAAATACATGTAACGAGCTCAAAGGCTAACCAATGGAAGCCCCGCCTCTTACATCCCTAAAGCATTTAAAAAGTAAAAGTAAATGTAACCCCTCCCATTTTACCTTGATATTTGTATCTTGTCTTGGTATAAATGCCGCATGTTTGTACCTTGCAATTCGGAGTTGTTTTGGCAACTCACTTGAAATACACCGGATTTGACTTTTGGAGTTGGACTCTTACAATTGGAGATCCCAACGAGACTTACACTTGTTTTCCACTGAAAAGTTTCTTACCCGTATCTTATTTCAGCGTTTTGCGCTACACTTCCCCGACGAGCCAGACCAAGGACCAACTCTACCAGACCAAGGAACACCATCAAAGGTAAGCGAATGCCGTTTGATTTTATTACACCAGAGACTACTCGTAATTGACATCGACAAGCAATCGGAACCAAGGAAAAAGAACAGTACATAATATACAACGCCACAATACATCTACACTACAAACCTGGAGAAAGCAACCCGATAAAAGCTCACTTTCGTCTTAACAACGATGACCCACTTCCATCGGTCAGAATTCGAATAGATCGTTGACCAATCGATACGATTGCAGAACAGCGATATATGTATCACAGAAGGAGAAGCAGATTCATTGCTTGCCGCCACCTGTTCAGAATGCTCAATACGGTGGATACTAGATCAACAAAATTATCGATTACTCGCGCAGGAATCGTATCTCTGCATAACGCTTGCACCATACTAATACATCATATTGGCAGAATACAGGGATGAAGAAAACAGCGCACAACAACAATGGGTCTTTGAAACTGTAAACACTAATCCCGAAATTCACGAAAACTTACCGGATACAACACTAGCGGAAATGCAGGAGATACAACAAGAACAGCGAAGAGAAATCACGACAACAATTAATTCGCCGCTATTCGGAGGAATTTCAATAACTTATCACAGCAGCGGGAATATTATCTGGAATATGACCGCCTGGAGTCTATTAAAAAATGGAAAGGCATCAAATAAAAATGTTTAACACACCATGGAGTGGGCAGACAGCTGACGCTAGACGACTGTGACACCGAGTGGATCGAGCTGTCAAGAGGAACTACGAACATTAATAAACAGCAATGACCCATTGATTCGGTCACAAACTGCAGTAGCTAACTGTAGTAAAACAACGGAGCGAGGACAAGCCCTCGAATATACATCTAACTTTACCATCCGACCGTTCAATACTAACACCTGTATTAAAGCCAACACCACAATGCTAGTCCTACAAGAATGCGCTAACACCAGCTCAATCTGGGACACGTTTGAACAAACAGGACAGCTCGTGACAACAGGCAGAACTGGTTTAAATTCACCTGCATCAGATAGAAAGTGTCTGACACAAACAGTAGGACGAGCAAGCCTAGGGCATTGCCACGGCTCCAGCCAGAAACAACACTTCAGCTTTGAATACCGGAACCCACACCTAATGCGGACGCTATCAGCGGCGGCCATTGTAGCACTACATACCCAACAGTCATTAGACGGCAGAGCACTCCCATCCCTACCGCCGCTTATGAAAAGGGAACAACCAACCAGAAAAAACGAGAAATTGGCAATTTAATAACTACATTCAAATGGTATCAAATATACGTGTATTCAATGTGAACATAGTGTGATGCAGTGAATTTCAATATCTACATTCAAATAGCATCTGTATCTGTATACATATCATATTATAATGACTTCATAGATATATAGGCTATATATAGCCATACCTTGCATGAAACAGCATCTGTAAGTCAGAGGTAAATGACACAGATGCTGCCGTGGTGGCTTGCGCAAGTTTTGCAATTTCTGACTTCATCTTGCTATTTGTCCTGTTTAGTTTCTTCTTCTTCAACTTATCTAACTTCCGTTTAAATTGGGTTTTCTATTTGTCAGAAAAATTAAGCTTTTCCCCTGAAATTAGATGTCATAAGCTGGCTGTCCTTCCTCAAATAAAAAGATTAACTTGTGAATTGTGAGTATATTGGCAGTACTTTCACTTTCTCTAATTTCAGGAAAAAAAGTAAATTTAATCGTGTAAGCTTAGCTGCTAGACGTTCTTTCATACCTTCAGAATTGAAAGTACGAGTGACGAGTGTGAAGAGTATACACTCCACTAGAAACTCTCCTTTCGAGTTGATGTTGTACGCGATGAATTTCTAGCAAAGTACGGCATTTTCTAAACACATGCAAAACAAAAAAAAAAGTTATGGAAGAGTGGAAAACCTTTATACCATGAAAATAAAATTAATTTAGATTCAATCGCACATACCTTACCATTCATAACTGGGTGTTTAGTTGAACGATAGGAATAATGATCACATAAGTTTCACGAACAAAGAATATATGAACATATAGATTACCAGAAGGATGATAGTTATAAGGCAAGTGACAAGTTGGTTCCCAAATGGTTCATGATATGTGATGCTGGAGTTTCATGATTCTCCTTGAAAGTAAGCACCTAAGAAGCATTTAGGATTAGTATTCTATGTCAAAATTTCCAACTGCAATTAATAAAATTTTGTCAGCACTTTAAATACCTTTCCTTCCAAGTAAATTTTTTTCTTCTGTGCAGGTAATTCCAACATGACTTTAAACGGTACTAAAGTAGGAAATAGAAAATTTTAGATTTTACTAAAACTAGCCACTTACCTGTCAAACAAACACCGCTTACGTTGGTGATAGCTTTGTGTGCGACTGTTGCGTCTGCACCAGCTTCACGGAGTTGCCTAGCAATCCCTTACGCACGAGTGATTATTGCTTTTTATTGTTTCATTTTTGTTGTTGTGTTGTTCTAAGGAAGGGAAGGTTTATTGGAGGTGGTGGGAATCGAACACGAGGTAACTAACTACGAAGGTATGGCGGTAGCCAGTGTGCCAGGACCGCTTACGGAAAACAAATTCAACGATTCATAGAATAGTAGGATGTTGACACTTTGAGCCTGCAACACTCGTCTGCTTGCGGTCCAACGTTGCCATATACATCGTAACAAACAATATTTTGCGAAAGGTCAAACAGCGTTTGCATATTATTAAATTAACGTTTCTTAAATTATCTTTATGCAATAATTTTCTTATTTATCAGTGTAATAAGTGGTACTTCAACGCCCCCTCCCCAGAATCCCCATCGAGGCACAAAGAAAAAAGTAAAAAAAAGTGAATAAGGACATCAGTAAAGGGAGGGGTGATGCTAGCCCTGAAAACACTAGTAAGAAAATTTCCAATGCAAAATTCCAAATTCTGTGTAAACAAAATTACTTTTCTATTCAATGAGCTCTAAAAAGCAATTGATAAAGCATATAATGTTTCAAAAACATTACGAATATTCATTCAAAGAAAAAAGTTATAATGGTGAGAAAAGACATGATATTGATAACTGTGTTTGAAGTGCAGGAACTAACAAAAGCCGTTCGGTTTTCTTCATCAAAGCAGACAAATAATGATCGTCCGATGTTTAGTCCATTCATGCTGAAGAAATAGGACTTTAATGATGGAGGAATAGGACTGTTCAACAAATGGTTGGAAATAGGGTCCTAATTCTTTGGGTCCTATTTCTCAAGATCTTATTTTGAGATCCTAAATATCCGTGTCCTATTTCTCCAGGTCCTATTTCTCCGACTACCCAAAAATCATTGAGAAATAGACAGGCGAGCCCTTGCCCACTACAGCCCTGCCCGCTAGAGGAGCACCGTAGTTGACATTCATTATTAGAAACGCTTGCCTGATGTCAGCTTTCCAGGCAATGGGATTATGCCTAAACAGCAGCATTACATCAAGAATGTCCAGGTTAAGATTAAGTCGTTTTTCTTGGTAAAATTGGCATTGTAACATGTTTTCGCCTTTGCTGAACCGTTGAAAACAAGTCTGACTCTCCTTGTGGTTTTGTCTTTTCTGACAACCGGATGAGTGAGGATTGTGCAGATACTGTTGAAAGACCTACCTATCTTGAAAATGAACCTGAGTCCCTCTGATTTGCTTAACTCGGCTTCATACGAAATCCTCATTTCTTTATATTTGTCTATTCTTCTTGTAAGCACCTTTGTCTGACCTTCCACGGTTTCCTTCTTGCTAAGACTTTTCTTGTTGTTTTTATTCCCTTGGAGCGGTGCTATATAATGTCTATATTTATCTAGGGCGAAGGAATCTGCATAGGGTTTCCGCTAAATAGATAATGGAACCTTTTCTAGTGGATCTAAGCAACCTATAAAACGATGGTAGTGGGACATAAAACCGAAAATGCCTCGCAAAGATTTGGGGGAATTGTCACAGACATCATAGTTCACGCTTGAATTTTTCCTGTTTCTGGGCGAATGCCCTCAGCGTCAATTACGTGTCCCAAATGAGATACTAGGGTTGCTCCAAAAACACATTTCTTCGCATTCCACGTTAAATTAGCGCGTTCTAAGTCTGCGAAAACCAACTCTAAGCGTGTTAAATGATCTTCGAACGTCCTATCAAACACCAACACATCATCCAAATGCACAAAAAACATGTCCCACTTTCAACCTGTCAACGCTTTATCCATGAGACGTTATCCTGGGACGTTCCTGGACCGCAATTTAAGCCAAAAAGTAAGCAGTAAAATTGATACAGACCACTGGGTGAGACGAAGGGCTTCTTCTCCTGATCCTCTTACCCAACTGGTATTTGATAGTAGCAACTCTTTAAATCTAGACAGGAGAGATAATGTACGCCCGCTAGTCGATCAAACACATCATGGATTCTTGGCAAAGGGTACATGTCGCTTTCGCAACTGCGTTTAGACGACAAAAATCGACGCAAAAGCGGTAATCTCCAGTCTTGGCCTTGCGTATAAAAACTACAGGCGAGCTCAAAGGACTAAAAGATTTTTCTATAATACCATCTTCAAGCATTTCTTTTACCTTATTTGCAATGATTTGACGTTCAAAGGCTGACGTACGGCGCAGGTCTAATCGGCTGAGACTCACCAATGTCAATGTGGTGTACCACGTCACTCGTATGGCCAATAGCTTTCTTGGACGATGGAAAGCATTGAACATGAAGCTCTAACAATTCCAGCAACTTTTCTCTTTCTTAAGATTTTCTCCGAGCTTAATCCTCGAATTTTGACACCTGTCCCTCCGAGAGCAAAGTAACACACACCACTGAACCTTCCAGATTGTCTTGGACAACGGACATCTCATCTTCATTTCATGGTTCGACTGAACAAAAAAAAATACGTCGGCTTAGTTTTAGCTCCGTTGGCGCACAGTTTACGACAGCAGTGTTAAATTCCCCTTTTTCCATCTTTATGACACTCGAGGGAATAAGCCACTCCTTCCCTGGATTTGTACAAGAATAAAATTTTACGACTTCAGTACCCGAAATATCTTCTGATATCCTTCCCTTAAAAAAATACAAGTGAATTGGGCAGAATAATCTGAGGTCCATCTACTTTCACCAGAACCCAACTACGTCGCTTGGAAGAGGACTGTTCCGCCAGGGACTCTAAAAGACCTTCGCGGATTTTCGGCATATCTTCAATCTTCTCCTCCCTGTCTAAAGTACTTCAATCTACCTCTTACTCTACCATACTAACATACTTTCTTCGACCTCTTCTTCTTCCATACTAGCATTACTTTTTTCGACCTCTTTTTCTTCCATACCAACATTAGCAACTTTTTCTTTCTTCCTCCCTACTAGCTGTTTCTTGTTTCGTCAACGCGACGAACATTTTCTTCGTCGTCTTTTTCTTCCTCTTTTTTCTTCCTCTTCTTCTTTTAAAACTTTCTTCCAACCTTCCCCTGACTATTTCAATCCTCCCTTCTCTTATTATTATACTAGTTTTACTTTAGACTACCCCCAATATCAGTGCGAATGGTGCATTTCGAACCGTTACTTTTTAGCTTTTCAAATTAACCTTCCTTTCATTGAATATTTAACCATGAAGTTTCCTCTACCTGCATCCTCCTATTATAGACCCCTTTTTGTTTCAAACGCGACTTCTTTTAAAATTTTGACTTCTATTAAAAACTCTACGGACAACAGTTAACCGAACGGTCCTAACGCTGGCACACGAATCGGCACGTGCTGTAACTTCACCTATTCTTTCCAGTCCATACCTTGATTAGGGGTAAAGCGAAGCCATGTTCCAAAAAAAATATCCTTTCATGGCCACCATTGTCCCTGACGTGTTCTTGTGTCGTATTTTCATACAGATTGGGACAGTCACGAGCGATATGCCCCAGCTTATTGCACACATAACATCTTTGTGGTGGACTTCTTGGAAAAGCTGTTCCATTGCCCCTAGGCTACGCCGATATAGCGTACCGAGTACCATTCGCCGAGCCCATTGCAAGTTGTGACATAGAGGAAGACAATTGATTTACCTAATGTTCCCCTAGATTTAGGAAACGCTCCGTGAAATCTGGTGTTGCCGGCTTGTCGTTACAGGTTCTGGATTCGTTTTTAAGAAATTTATTTCCGGAGTCGGAGCAAACGTAACGGGCTTCGATGGCGACATTAACCCCAGTTGATCCAAATCTCGGATACGTGTCAAGAAATCTGCAAAAGTGGCGAATAGATTCACAGTCAATGCGGTTGTGTGGATAGGGTTTGCGAGTCCCTTTAATAAGGCCCTGATTCCACCAGCGTCTGGCAACTAGACTGGGCAACGTATACAAAGCCTGCGCTTGCTATAAGCGTATTCCATGCAGGGTTTCCCAGGCCTCTGAACACGTTATTTGACCTGCAAACCCCATTCTAGGAACGAAAGAGGCCACGGAGTCTCCGACTAGAACTGCCGACCAGAGAGGCCAAGTTGTATAGTTGTGTCCCTGTTGAATGTGCCACTGCGAGGCTGTGTAATCAAGACGTATTACGGCTACTGGTAGGCGATAGTGGTCATTCCAAATTTCCAGAACTGCTAGTTGGTTGTTGTTATCAATAAACCCTTGAACATCTTCTTCTACCTCCCCCCCCCTATACCAGCTATAATTGACGTTGGTGGCGTCTTCCTGTCTCGATCTCGTAAGTTGCATTGGTGGTCAAAACCGTAAAAATGTTCCTCCTGTGTTTCTTCCGTATCGGACATTCAAAGAAAACCGCATCCGAGAAAAAAAATTCTCCAAAACCAAAGTCAAACAAAATTACTTCGAGAGAGAGCGAGAAAACGAGAGGGAGGAAAAAAATAATAGTAATAAATCAATAAGTCGTACAAACAAAAACGAGAAGAAAGGAAAAAAATTGAGGGATCTAAGCGAAGGCTGAGAGAGGAATTAAAAAAAAAGATGCATTTTTTTTAGCAAGGGCAGGTGAGAGAGTGATGAGGAAAAAAATGAATAACAAAATTATATCAATGGCAAGGGCCCAAGAGGCAGAGGAAAAAAAAAATAACTAGCATAAACCCTCCAAAAAATAATTAAATAATCCTCATAGACCACTCGACAATGCAACACAAAAATAAAATGTCTACTAACTAACTTACTAACTTTAAGCAAAAACTCGTCTTTCCACGGGGGGGGGGGGAGGTAGAGAAAACCAATTTAAGCCCGAGATCTCCGGCCTTGAGACTAAGAATCGCAGCCGTTGTAATGTTTAACTTGTAAATGACTTTCAACTCGGCTTACTAATTACTAAGTGTATTTTCACAAGACTAACAAGACTAATCACAGGTGTAATGTAAGATTCTCTAAAACTCTACTACACTTCAACGCTCTGGACACAGACACACAATGTACTATAACGCACTAAACTCAGACCCCGAGCCCCCTTCTTGTCACCGCTTTTATCAGTTAATATGAGGTCACTCTTGACGTCAATGATCACGTGAAGACGAACTGATCGTAGAGGTGAAGAGCTGACTGATACTGGTTTGGCGTGGGAAGGCTCCGTGAGGATGAAGAACTGTTTGATACTAGTTCGCCGTGGAATCATCCAAGGCTGGAATCTATTAATTAGCTAAGCTAACTAATTGGTGGCGTTCTTCGGTATATGTCCTCATCACATTCCTCCCCTTTTTACAGAAGTTGCCTTTGGGGTTACAGGGTTGGAGAATATATTTATGTATACGGAAGTTATAATGAAACAGATAGGTCTACAAAATTTCTAATTCTAATTTATGCATTTGCTTCTTTTCTTTCTTCCGTAGGGATTACAATTGCTAAACATTTCTTATTAGTAAGAGAGTGGAATAGTGGAGGGGATAGGTAAGGATTATTTTTTTTTTTTTTTTTTTTTTTTTTTTTTTTTTTTTTTTTTTTTTTTTTTTTGATGCGAACCTTATAGTTGTTGCTTTTTGTTCCGGTGTGTTTCATTCGTTTCTTGCCCTTCGTCGAGCTCCCTTGTGCATGATGGAGTTTGATTTTACATGCGTTGTGTCTCATCGTGCTGCCGTTGATACTGCTTTGTGGATTTTCGAAGTTATAGCGTATCACAAGCCTCATTTGCTCTTCCGAAGATTTCTTCCCACTGATCGAGAACTGTTCTTCAATTCCTATCGGCCATCGATGAGTGTTGAAAATTGTCCTCCTCTTGACTTCGGGTTCCGACGAGTCAGTTCCACCGACCGCTATTATGTGTAAGTCGCAAATTGGTTCTTTTCTTAGCATTCCATTTGACTTGTTTTTTCTTTTTCCAGTCAGTTTCCAGGTTATGCTCGCTACCGCGACATTTACCCGGTCCGGTTTGCACGATTGCTCTGGTGGCTCGAGTCTGGTGAGGATATCTATCACCGCAACTGTCGTTCATCGCTCTTCTTCAATGAACAATTGCAGGAAGAATTCCATCACTCAGTGGCAATGCAGAACGTACACCGTCTTCTCCGTCGGCTTTTGATTGGCACCGATCTTATGCTGGTTAGTTCCTTGTATTTCCAGTAGAATACACAACTTTAAAGGTTGGTTGTCTATGGACGTTTTTTTTTTTTTTTTTTTTAAAAGGTTTGGCTAGGTACAAATGATAGGTAGGTTTATTAGTTACATAGATGCTACAAATTTTACGTTTAACATCGCATATAAATTTGTTTCTACTTGTGGTTACAAATTTCATTTTTGGGGTGCAATGAGGCATCCGTCATTCCAACAGAGTCCCTTACCCGGAATGATTTGTGTATCATTATGGATATGTGACAGCATGGGAATTTCTTGCTCGTGATTGTTAGTGTTATTTTTCTTTTTACACAAATTGAAGATTGTAGCAAATGGTATAAATGCAATGCAGACATATCCAATCAAGATTGTTACAGCTATTACACTCACTGCTAGTATTCCATACTTAAATATGGAAACCCAATTGGATATATCCCAGAAATCAACCTGGGCCTTGTTATCTAAGACTAATCCAGAAAGTGAATTAGTATTAGATAGTTGTACTCTACCAATTAATTCCGTTAAAACATTTAATTGTTCTACGTTATTTGGCTCATACATCGAATGATGCTGAGGCAAATAATCGTACGTTTTTAGAGGTAATTCCTCAAATGCTGTAATCAATTTTAGTTTTACCACATGAATTAATGGTTCTTGGAGTTTCCATTCTCCATTTATCCATGTATAGGTTTTATCGTTGAAATTTACATATTGACCGTTCCAGAAACAATCCTGGAAAGGATGAAGTGACCAACCATCCTTTCCAACAGTGAAATTGGTTTTCGGGTCTGCCTGAAAAAATGGCTGATAGCCGCACTGTGTTTGTACAGCGGCCATCTTTACAGGTACAATTTCACATTTCTGTAAAATTAAACTTTTGCCGTTTCCGGTTATTCTACTACATGTATCTAGATTTAGTGCACGGGCTGCAAGCAGTCCATTTGTTTGTGCTAAAACCATAGCTTGATTACGCTGTAGTGAAGTAATTTTGCAATATAATTGACGGACTTCGTTGGCCAATTGTGATTCGTGTTTGATCGCCTGCCCTTCAATGTACTGGCGATTTTCAATGTCTAGCAACGTCCTAACGCTATCTGTTAATTGAGTTTTTGTCTCGTTGCCTTTGGTGTTCAAAACTTCACCAGAATCATTTAATTCAATTAACCTTTCTTGTCTTCTTTTGTTTCTCTCTTCCCTTCTATTCGAAATGGTAGTTACCTCTTCTATTCTGTCCATTGGAAAAAATGGGGTTGCAAGGGTTCTTTGGAAAATCCATTCTTGCAACTTTTGTGAGGAATCGCAGGGAAGTGCTCGCACCGTCTTGTCTTCGTAAAATGGAACTAGACAAAATGGATTGTCCTTTAAGGCAAATTGCCTGTCAATCTCATTGTAGTTCCATAACATTCTATTACTAAATTCACTGTCGCATGACTGCGCCGTCATCGGCGTAACACAAGTGTTGGTTGTGAGAATTCTTAGTTTCCCATTTACGTAGCCGAAATCCTGTTTAGGGTAACCTTCGATAGAGCTACTTTGGTTACAAAACAGTAACGTGAGAGTCTGTTGTTCCGATATAGTTAGACAGTAATCCAAATTGGTGGTGGGCTGAATTTTACCGTATAAAGTTGGTGGATTAAACGGTATGTGGTCACTCATTTTGTCGAACTTGCGTGTGCGATTCCTATCCCATCTAGTTACTTGTGGCCCTCTTTGTTCTTGTATTTCCCCATCTATTGCCTCATTGGATGATTCTAGAATTTCTAGTAACCATATTTGGTTCACGTTACCATTCTCACACGGTGTAACAGTTACAGGATAATCCAGTGTTATGTTTACGGTTAAGCAATTACCTGTGTGAGCTTGAATCATATGGAAAGGAACTAATCCAAATGTCATCGGGTTGGGTTCTAATGACCATACATCCGTCGGGTTATTTAGTTCATCTAAACTACTACCGCATTTCTTGACTCCCGTGTTGTTTTCTGTAAATTGGTGAATGCAATGCTCGAGATAGCTTTGCATTACCATTCCATTAGCAAGAAATTTGAAAGCTTGACCGTTGGTTATCACCTTCTGCGTTTCTTTTTCAATTGACAGGGTGGTGTCGAATGCACAAGTTGGGGTCGAGAATTTTCCACTGCGTGGCATGTACGCCAAACAACGACTAGGATCGCTAGCTAACATTAATAATCCTATCACTTCTCTATCATAGCTTCTTTTCTGTCGCTTAGGGGTTTCTATAATATCTATGTAGGAATCGGGTAACCCGATTACCGGATAGACGGTTATGTTCGTGCAGATTTGCGTTTTGTTAGCAGATATGATAAATTCTAACTGAGCTGCATGATCTTCTATCCTATTTTGTTTCTTACTTTTCGTTAAGTTACCTCTACCTTGAAATACCGAATTTATTTCACAGGTGGGCTCTTTTGCATCTGGTGCTTTCCAAACGATCGTTAGTTCATTATGATTCGAAAATTCTGCCTTACTAGAATTCGCTATTATACCAAATGGTGACTTTACTGGGCAATCGTGACAATCCTTTGATAACTGAACTATTTGAGTTACACAATTCTTAGTTGTGTAGACCTGTGTTGTCATCCAGTGACCTTCTCCTCAGGCTCCTGGAGGTATTTAAATGTTTTTCCGTCCTTTACCATCGGGCTATTCACGCATGTATTTGGATACTGTGCCGTGTTCCAGCATTCATTAGCACTAACTTTTAAAATTTGCTTCTTAAAAATAGTGTCATGACTTAAAAGGAAATTAGTGGATATTTCTTTGGTTGATAACCACTGGGTGCATGCGTACCCTTCCCATGTTATGGGTTCTTTGTTTTTGGTTAGGAATCGGTAATTGATTTTAGTTGGAATTTCTACTGGTTCAGGGTGTGAACAGTAGTCGGGATCGTCTAAATCTAAAATACCTTTAATTACTGGTTGTGAGCAGTTGCAGGTGTCGATGGTTATTGAGTGGGTTATTCCTACAGCTATAATGAAGACGATAGTTGCAATAACGTTCCTCATCTGTAATTACATTTCCGTAATGAGTCTTTGTGGCTGTTTGATTGCTTGTCTTAGCGATCTTCTAACAGGTATTCCGATATCATCCTGCCTTTTCCGTCTCACTCTAGGTTGCTTAATTTGTGCTTTACCGCTTTCGGTCGGTAACTGTGCTGTTTCTTGCCGATTGCTATCTTCCCCTTCTGTTGCTTGTCTTACAGCGGTTGCTGCTGTCTCTCCTTGACATTGGATACTCAATTCCCTTTCCCTACTTTCAATTTCTATCTCACTCTGTGTTTCTCTTTCTTCGTTTTCTGATTCCCTCCTAGGGTTACGTTCTACGCTGTTACCTTCTTCCCTTTCTTTAGTTACGTTTTCCGCGTCTTCCTTGCTTTTCCATTTCTTGAGGCGATTCACATGCACAACCATAGTATGGTTTTCTGTTGTTCTCCTGATTAGGTAATTCAAATCAGACAACTTATCTACGATAGTGAAAGGTCCATCCCAACGCATATAAAATTTACCTGTTTGTGGCTTCATTTCTTTCAATAGCACTAAGTCTCCTGGCTCAAACGAGCATTCCTTCGATGAACGATCGTAATTCACCTTTTGTCTTGACTGTGCTACGATTAGCTTACTTTTGGCTAATTCTAAAGCTTCGTGCCATTGTTGCGTATAAATGTTGTTTTGATCCTCTAGAAGCCTATTTCTCATCGGGGGTCTTAAGTCCGATGGTTCTAATGCATCTCTGCCTTTTAATAGGTAAAAAGGGGTTTCACCGGTGCTCGAGTGAGGCGTCCGGTTGTAAGCCGCGACTACATAGTCGAGGTGCTCATCCCACAAGGCAGGGTTATGAGCGACATGGGCTGTTAACATGTCCCCTAATGTCCTATTAAATCTCTCAACAGCACCATCTGTTTGCGGGTGGTATGCTGTAGTTCTTAACTGTTTCACACCTAGCTGCTTACACAATTCAGCCATTGCTTGCGATTGGAAGTTCGAACCTCGATCCGTTAGGATCTGCGAGGGTAACCCTTCGTTGTTTACAATGTGCTTAATAAACTTGCGAATGATAGTCTGGGCGGAAACTTCCTTAAGCGCAAGTGCTATAATATATCTCGTTGTGTACTCCATGATTACTAAGATATATTTATTTCCTTTCTCACTTTCTGGAACTGGGCCTACAATATCCATGGCCAATCGTTGCCAGACGTAGTCTGTAACAGGGATTGGTTGGAGTGCAGCTTTACAAGATCCAGAAATTTTTCTTTTCGCACAGGTTAAGCAGTTAAGTACGTGAGTTTTTATATCGTTAGCCATCTTTGGCCAAAAGTATTTATTACTAATGTTTGCGGTCGTTTTTGTTATTCCTAGGTGACCAGCCAATTTGTGGTCGTGATATTGCTCCATAACCTCTTTTCGTAGCGTCGCCGGTACTACGATTTTTCCCCTAGCTGTGGTTAAAAGTCCGCTAGGTAAATATCGAAATTCGTCTTCTGCATCCTTGTTTGCCTTCTCTAAGTTTTTTACTACTTCTTTGCAAAAGGTATCTTCTTGCTGAGCAATTAGCCAGTCGTCAGCTACGACTTGCTGTGATACTACAATATTAACCGGTATTCTGCTCAATGCGTCAGCATTTTGGTGCAGTTTACCAGGCCTATACTGAATTTCCATCTCAAATTGTTGCAAGAATAAGAACCATCTGGCCAATCTTCCTGTTGGCTCCCTGACTTTTTGGATGTATTGCAGAGGCCTATGGTCGGTCACTATTACAAAGTTAGTGCCGTATAGGTAATGGAAAAATGCTTTTACTGAGTGAATAATCGCATACGCTTCCTTCTCTGTGGTACACCATTTTAGTTGAACATCAGTTAGATGCTTAGAGGTGTATGCAATAGGGTGTTCTAGAGACTTATTCCATTCGTCTGTCGACTCTTCTATTACTCTTGAATCATTTATTGATTCCTCACTGGGCCCTGGGTTGGCATTTGGATGGGGCATCTGAGAGAGGATTCCGCCTACTCCATACCCGCACGCATCCGTGTGTAAGATGAAAGGGCGCGCGAAATCAGGATATGCGAGGGTAGGGGCGGAACATAAACATTCCTTGATGCCTTCAAAAGCGCTTGTTTCCTCCTGCCCCCATTGCCATGGTACTGTGCTCCTCGTGAGCCGTGTTAGTACATGGACTTTGTTGGCGAACTGATCTATGAACCGTCTATAGTAATTTGCGAGTCCTAGGAATGCTCTGACTTGGTCCGGGTTTTTTGGTGCCGGATACTTTTTTACCACTTTTATCTTGTTTGGGTCTACCATGACTCCTTTTTGTGACACTATGTGCCCAAGATATTCTACCGCGTTAGCTGCAAATTTGCACTTTTGAATTTTGACTTTAAGTCCATTTGCTTGTAAAAGGCGAAACGTCGAGGTCAGATGCTGTACGTGTTTGGCCATGCTGGTGCTGTATACAATGATGTCATCAATATATACCATTACGCACTTGCCAATTAACGTTCGAAGAACAATTTCCATTGTCCTCTGGAACGTGCTCGGCGCGTTGCATAGACCAAACGGCATCCTTATATACTCAAAGTGTCCCATTTCTGCTGTAAATGCGGTTTTATGAATATCTTCCTCAGCTATCTCGATTTGCCAGTACCCACTGAACAAATCGAGTGTTGAGAAAAATTTCGCTCCGTGTAGCAAGTTCAATGTATCGTCTATTCGTGGTAGAGGATACCGATCCTTGACTGTCACTGCGTTTAAGTCCCTATAGTCTACGCAAAATCGTAGTTCTCCTGATTTCTTCTTTACCATCACTATTGATGCCCTAAAAGCGCTATGGCTTTCTCGGATGATGTTGTATTTCAACATTTCTTCGATTTGCTGCTTAGCTATCGGTTTAATAGCTGCTGGCATTCTATAGGTTCCTCTCATTTTTGGGTTTCCCGTAGTTACTATCTTATGCTTGAGTACATTTGTTCGTCCTAGTTCTATCAACTGGGATGCGAAAACTGATTTGTGGTTATGTAATACTTGCTCCATTTCTAGTCTGTCTTTCCCTTTCAGGTGTGACAGTTCAAAGGTTACTGTTTGGCTTTCCTTAATGCTATATATAGGTATGTTAATTTTCTTAAGGCTAATTACAGATTCTACTCCGTTTACAGATAATGTTAGTGTTTTATTAGCTATATCTAATTTTGTTTTGTACTTTTTGAAGAAATCTAGTCCTAAAATACATCCTTCTTGTGTTTCAGGCAACACGAAGAAGTCATGCTCTAGTCTGCAATTTGGTGTTAATTTAAGACTTAATTTGAAACATCCCAATGGGTGCATGATGTTTCCTGACGCAGATTCAAACAACTGACTAGGTTTAGTTTCTAATTCAGTTACGATCGCTTTATGAGGTAATAAGGCAAATCTCTCAGATGAAATAATACTAGCTGCTGCACCTGTGTCGATTAAAGCTTGTGCTTTCTGATTACTAAATTCCACGGGTATCCTAATTAATCTACATGTTTGTTTAATCTTTCCTATTCTGTTTTTGATTGGAACCTTCTCGGATTTTTGGTCCGACAATCTTTCGCTATATGTCCTGTGTTGAGACATCTATGACAAGTAATAGTGTTTTCTCTGTTATTACCACTTAATCTTTGTTTTCTCGCTAGCTCTGCCGATGGGTGAGGGCTCTTGGATCTTGGACGCTCGTCGTAACGCCTTGTCCGAGAATCGAGTCTCTCCCTATTCTGATACCTCTTGTCCTGGTATCGTTCTTTACCGTATGACCGTTCACGCGACTCGGACCGGTTCCTGTCGTACGATCTGTTACGGTTGTAAGAGTGATCTCTACGGTCTCTACTATACGAATTATCCCTAGATCGCTGTCGATCTTCCCATTTAACGTTATTATATCTTGACGAATCCCTACCTTGCTTATAGGTGTCAATATTGTTTACGGACCAATCTTGTCCCGATTTCGACGCTGTACCTGACAGATTTAATTTCGTTAGGTTGTTTTTTAACTCTTCTAATTCCAGTTTTGTTTGAGTTAATTCAGCTTCTATATCTCTAGTCGGTTTCGGTACTTCAAATTTGAATATCGGTTTTAGTTCTAGTGCCTGTGTGTTGTAGGCGATTTCTTCTGACTCTAACGCTGCTTGTTTGAAATTTTGCCAGTTTGGGGTGCTAGGGTATTTATTATGGAATAGAATTGTCTTGATGGTTGGCAGCAATCCATCTAGTAACATTTTGATTAGTGTATCATCTTTAAGAGCTGTTAGTTCAGCGCTTTCTGCTTGTTCCTCATCGCCTTCCTTGTAAATCGCACTATATGCCTGTGTTATTTTATCAATAAAATGTCTAACTGGTTGGTTAGGTGATTGTTTTACTGACAGTAGTTTCGATTTCTGTTTGGCTTTATCCGCGGGATGTTTGAAATGTTCCTTTAATGCATTCCGCCAATCGCTATACGATTCTCTCGGTGCTACCCGTAGTCTATCGATATGCCATTGCAATGCTGTCCCCTTTAACCTTGTGGCTAAAATCTTTTTGGTGGATTCCCTCGGCCATTCGTGAATCGTTGCTATTGCCTCCGCATCTCTTAACCATACTCCTATCGGTTGGTCGTTCACATTGCCACTATAAATAGGAATGTTCTGTGTTTCGTCTCTACGTGTAATGGCTACTGCTAATGCTCGTATATCATCGTTTGCTGTCATTCTTGGTGTTTCGTTAGTTGTATCGGTTTCGATAGCCGGTTGTGCTAGTTGTTCTAAGAGTGTCAGGTTGTTTTTATTTAGTTGTTCTATGCTTCCTTTAAGATAATTGTTTTCGGTATCTAGTTTAGCTGCTCGCTCCGCTGCCTGTTTCGCTAACTGGAGTGCTTGTCCTAGTTCCGTTAATTCGTTTTCCAATGACACGATTTTCCTATTCTGTATGGCCAGGGTGTGTTGTGCTATCTCCAACTCGTTTGTGCTTGCGGCACTCGCGATTGTTTGTTGTAGCCTTTTAAACTTTTCTTCTAACGACTGATTAGCCGTTTGTAACGTTGATATTTCTATTGTTTGCTTAGTTTGCTTATCGTGTAAGGTTGTTTCGTTAATCTGGCTAATGTTCAAATTGTGCTTAAGTTGATTGTTTTCTGTTTGTAGGTTAACAATTTTGCTTGTCTGGTCAATTTGTTCCTGTCTTAGAAATTCCAACTCTGCCTGTTTGGTTTGTATTGTATCGTTTAGATGCGAAATTTCCTGATTCTTATCTGTTATATGTACTATTAATTTCTTATGTTCTACCTGTAAGGCGTGAATTTCTTTTTCCTGATCAATGCTTTTTGTTTCAAGAGCTTTGTAACTTAATTGTAGTTTCTCGAATTCTATTTGGATGTTACTGTATTTATTCAATAAGGTTGTTCCTTCTCCAAGTAGTTGGCTTTCCCTTTCTTTCAATTTCTCTAATTCCTGTTGAAGCTTTTTCTTGTCCTTAATTAACTTGGTTTTAACTGATGTGTGTTCGGTTTCTACTTTTCTTATGGTTGATTCTAAGATTTGAACGTCCTGGGTCTTTTTTACTAGGGTGGTTATTAGGTTGGTTTTTTCTCCTTGCGTTTGCTCTAACTGTTGGGTTAAGCTGGTTGCTTGATATTCGATGCTTTGTTGCTGGATAGTAGCTGTCTGTAGTAAGGCTAAACCTTGATTTTCAAGATCTTGTATTTTTGTTTCAGCCGCGATTAGTTTTTCCGAAATTAATTTATACTCTAAGTCTTTATCTTTTAGGCGTGTTTTTAGCTGTTTGGTTGTTGCTTTATCTTTAGCTGCTTCTAGTTCTAATTTATACTGATTAATTGTTTGATGAATCTTTATTAGTGCAGTTTTTAGAATATCCCTCTCCTCTACTAGCTTATTTCTCTTTTACTGGGTAGATTCTCTGTAGAATGATATTTCGTTAATTGTTTCTCCTCGTCGCTGTCCCTTGGGCTACTTTCAGCGCTTCTAGTTCTTTTTGAAAAGGTACAATACGAACTTCTGCTATTTCACTCTTCTGCTCGTTTTCTAAACTGGGATATACTTTTTGGGTTGTACGCTTAGTATCTACTACGCTTCGTCTTGTAGGACGATCTTTTACTTCTACAGTTTCTTCTACTGGGGCTGACGGCTTGTATATATCTATTGCTAAGTTGTCAGATGACATTTAGGTGACTTACCCTTGTAGCGGGGAGTTCTAGACGATTTCCGGTCGTCTGCGATGTTTAAGTGGGTAGACCTGCTGGTCTGCTGCTGGGCAGGAGTCCGGGGTCGTCGGATTTGAACAAAGTTCAAAACTGGACACGTTCACCAAATGTAATGTTTAACTTGTAAATGACTTTCAACTCGGCTTACTAATTACTAAGTGTATTTTCACAAGACTAACAAGACTAATCACAGGTGTAATGTAAGATTCTCTAAAACTCTACTACACTTCAACGCTCTGGACACAGACACACAATGTACTATAACGCACTAAACTCAGACCCCGAGCCCCTTCTTGTCACCGCTTTTATCAGTTAATATGAGGTCACTCTTGACGTCAATGATCACGTGAAGACGAACTGATCGTAGAGGTGAAGAGCTGACTGATACTGGTTTGGCGTGGGAAGGCTCCGTGAGGATGAAGAACTGTTTGATACTAGTTCGCCGTGGAATCATCCAAGGCTGAATCTATTAATTAGCTAAGCTAACTAATTGGTGGCGTTCTTCGGTATATGTCCTCATCACACCGTACACTGCAGCTCTAGAAGGCACCTAGTC